>NC_083278.1:20159603-20305134 GCF_963506605.1 Zootoca vivipara | reverse complement strand
AGTAGTTCTTTTAAAATCAAGTTTGCCTGCAAGTTTGAGAATGACATTGTTTTACTTATCATTGATGTACTTATTTTCAGCATTTATATTATATTTATTTTGGATGCCCAATAATAGTTCTCTGGGTGGTGCATAAAGATAAAAGAATGAAATGCAATATTTATACATTCACATTATTGTTACAATTGCTTTAGATTTGTATCCCACATTATCTCCAGGGAGTTCATGTGAGGTCATCTTAATGAGAACTTTTTATACATAAATGACTGACATTTATAATGGCAGAGTACAGACATCACAGCAAACCATGGTTTATTATGAGAGGAAAGAGCCTGTGTAGCCAATCCATAGATAAAAAAACCACCCTGTGGTTAATTCAACTTCAAATGAAGTTGTTTTATTGTGTGAAGGCAGCCCATTTTGTAACTGTAAGCTATCAGTCCCTATGCTCTAAATTCTATCATCATGTGCTTACTTTATTGTGTATTACAGTGGTACCTCGGTTTACAAACACAATTAGTTCCGAAAGTCTGGACTTAACCTGAAGTGTACTTAACCTGAAGCGAACTTTCCCGTTGAAAGTAATGGAAAGTGGATTAATCTGTTCCAGACGGTCCGTGGAGTACTTAAACTGAAGGGTAGTTAACCTGAAGTGAACTTTCCCAATGAAAGTAATGGAAAGTGGATCAATCCGTTCCAGACAGGTCCGCGGAGTTCTTAAACTGAAAATTCTCAAACCGAGGCGTACTTAAACCGAGGTATGACTGTAATTGCATGCATTTTAACTCATATACAGTACTAATGTATTGTACTAGTGAGACTAATAGAAGCTCTCCTTCATAACATGGTGATACAAGCAGATATGTTTGTACAATTACGTATATTAAAATTAACACTTTTATGCAGGTTCCTGATGCTTAATTGGATAAATGTTTCAGGGGGAAGAACCTTGCGTTTGAAACCACATATACGAAATGGAAGGTTTCTGATAGTGAAAGTGGCGTATGTGTGTTGTGCACTGCATAGAATGAATGTTGAAAATGTGTGACTCAGCTTAAAAGTCTGAGCTTCTTACACAGTCCAAGGCACTATCCAATATAAAACAGAACAAAAACACAAGATATCACTGCCTGCAGGCTTTCTTGCAACCTGCCTGGAGGCTTCGGGTCAAACTAGTTGTGACTGTAACTGCGTAATTCTGCCATGAGTGCAGAGGTTTATTTTTCACAAATTGCTAGCATATGTGGCTTGATCTGTATCAGAACAGTACAGCAGCTTAGCAATTTTAAACAATTTGCCTCTTGCTCCATTGGAGATCCTTATCTGCCATTTACATTGCAAGAAAAGGAAGAAGAAGAAGAAGGAGGAGGAGGAGGAGGAGGAGGAGGAGGAGGAGGAGGAGGAGGAGGAGGAGGAGGAGGTCTTATTTATTTTACTGTGTCCCTTTTTTTTGCACCAACTTCAGCACCTTTCCAGCGAGATCTCATTTCACAGGGTCTCACAATGCACCAAAGATCTCGTGAGATCTTGCCAGAAGTCACAGGGTAGGCGAGGTGGTGGTGACAACAGGACAGGCCTCAAACAGAGTTTATTTGGATCCTGTTCTTTGGAACAATGCAAAGTAAATTTGCTTCTTTCATTTATATGACATTCCTTCAGATATCAGTTTCTGTTTTGTTTTGATTACTCCAGTTTAACAAATAACACAAGTGCTGTGTGAAACAACCAGTTTGTCATTTGTGGTTTCTAAAAACTTGAGCAAGACTCTGTGAAAGGGTTGTGGTTAACTTGAGCACTCTAGTTTGCCCCTCCCAGAACCGCAACTCCTAATATCCTTAACAAACTACAGTTTCCAGGATCCATTGGGGGAAGCAATGTACAGTTGTACCTTGGAAATCGAACGGAATCTGTTCCAGAAGTTGATTTGACTTCCAAAACGTTCGGAAACCAAAGTGCAGCTTCTGATTAGCTGCAGGAAGCTCCTGCAGCCAATTGGAAGTTGTGGAAGCCCCATCGGATGTTCGGGTTCCAAAGAACATTTGCAAGCCAGAACACTCACTTCTGGGTTTGTGGCATTCGGGGGCCAAAACGCCTGAATACCAAGGCGTTCAAGTACACCTGTACTTTAAATGTACATTGGATGTGCTTTAAATGTACACTTTGGATCTGCCCTGGAGATCTCATATCTTTATTCAATTTTCCCACTTTTTTCTTGGTCTGCTGTGGATTGCTCATCATTATATCATTGCAACATGAAAATGGGGAATGTCAAATAAACCAAAGGCAGTAAAGAGACACCTGTTTTACATGCCTTGCACTTTTTAAACTGACAGAAAGAAGAGTCATATCAAGCACTGAAGGATATATTTATTCTGCTTCACTGTGTGCTGCGTGCCTTGAAAATTACCACAATAAAACAAATGTGCAGTTACTCACTAGATGATGAGTAAATGTTGCTCAGTGCTGTGTATAAGAAAATTGATGGTCTTAAAAGTGTGTCTCAGAGGGGGTTATTTTAGAGCCTTTGCTGATGGAAGAATGAATGGATTATTGGATGAACAAAGGGTTGTCAGCAAGTGGTTCATCTGGACAGGTGCACTCATATGATGTTTAATGCAAAAGTCATCCCGATGACAGTCACTCACATTGTGGTTTGAGGAAATTACCCAGTTGCCGGTAGAAACTAGACTACATCTCAAAACCACTGAAGAGTTGCCATAACTGATCGAATGAAGTTGACCGTTGAAATTAGTGCTAATGGGTATATAGTATCACAAAAAATAGTAATAGGTAATGTTCCTAGTAGAACTTTAAGACATTGTGGAGGAGGAATCAATTAATCCGTAATCATGGTTACTGAATTCTTTTTGAGAAAGCACCGTGGGTGGTATTCAACTAAGTTTTGCTTAGAATAGACCCATTGAAATTAAGGAACTAACTAAATGTTCGTTAATTCCAATATGTCTATTCTCAATCAGTGGCGTAGCGTGGGGTGGACAGAGGAGGGGTTGCCCAGCGCGCAAAATTGTTAGAGGGTGCAAAATTTCAACATCTGGTGCTGCCTCAATACAGCTGCGCACTTCCATCGCTGGGCTCCTTTGAAAACAGCTACTCCATGCAAACCAGGAAGTGACTCTCTAGGTAACAGAACGACTCTTCTTTTCTTATCTTTGTGGCTGCAATCTCCTGGATAACAAAGATGCTGTTAGGCATTTCTCCATTCTGCATGACAGAAAATGGGATTCTCACACCACGCCAAATTCTCTGTCTACATGGTTGACTGAGGCAAAAAATGGGGTGGTATAGGCTGAGTCATTTTGGTTAAGTGCTGAGTTATGGTTTCATTATCAGAAACAACTGTGTGTTGTGTTTTCCTACACTGTGCATCCATGATATCAAATCAACTGGGCTCACAATATGGTAGTCCACAACAACCTTTGAAAACACCACAACCATTAAAAACAACCATTTAAAATGATTTTAAAAAATTAAAGTTGCAATACTATTCTTTTTATTTTTGATAGCTAGACAGTATTACACATATTATATTAACAGTTAAAAGATTAGAACATGTATGAATCATATACAAAAGTATATCAAAGTAAAAAATCACTCACACATTAAAGTATAAATAGATCATCTTAGTTATAAAACACTTGTATTATTCCAATTTGCAATATATTACAACATTCTTAAAATGAAATTAGAAAGATAATAGTTGTAGTATTCAGTTTGAGCAAATACTGCAATATATTCCCGAATAGCAAATGTGAATTAAATTGATCTTATATACTATCATTCCAATACAAAATAATCAGACTTCATTTGTCTATAAACTTGTTATATTTTCATCAGCCTTTTGTCTTACTCTTATCAGATTAGTGAATTTGACTACATTAACTATCTCTCAGTCTTTAGATAACCAATAATCAATAGAAGGTGACATTTTAAAAGCCGCAGTCCTATGTATATACATACCTTGGAATAAGTGACATGAAACTCAGTAGGGCTTGCGTACGAGTCAGATTCCATTGTAATTTGTTGTTGCAAATTTTTATTTACACTTAATTTGGAACCCAGTCCAGTGCACAATGTCCTCAAGGAGTCTACAGCCTCCAAGGATGGCTAGGCTTAGAATTCAGGTAGTCTTAGAATTTAGCTCTATTTCTCAGACTCAATGGGCAGATACAAACACAGGGCATTTTCTGCCAACCAACAGTGAACATCTGAGTTGAAGTGAGCCTCAGTGCAAAGAAGTTCACAAAATGATAGCTCACATTCTATATGATGGACACCAGCTTCCCTTGGCATTATATCTTCTTGACCCTTGCTACTGCAGGGATCATCAGATTGAATCCCAAGAAGACAGAAGTACTGTTTGTGGGAGACAGGAGGCGGGCAGGTGTGGAGGACTCCCTGGTCCTGAATGGGGTAACTGTGCCCCTGAAGGACCAGGTGCATAGCTTGGGAGTCATTTTGGACTCACAGCTGTCCATGGAGGCGCAGGTCAATTCTGTGTCCAGGGCAGCTGTTTATCAGCTCCATCTGGTACGCAGGCTGAGACCCTACCTGCCCGCAGACTGTCTCGCCAGACTGGTGCATGCTCTAGTTATCTCCCGCTCGGACTACTGCAATGCGCTCTACGTGGGGCTACCTTTGAAGGTGACCCGGAAACTACAACTAACCCAGAATGTGGCAGCTAGACTGGTGACTGGGAGCGGCCGCCGAGACCACATAACACCGGTCCTGAAAGACCTACATTGGCTCCCAATACGTTTCCGAGCACAATTCAAAGCGTTGGTGCTGACCTTTAAAGCCCTAAATGGCCTCGGTCCAGTATACCTGAAGGAGCGTCTCCTCCCCCATCGTTCTGCCCGGACACTGAGGTCCAGCGCCGAGGGCCTTCTGGCGGTTCCCTCGCTACGAGAAGCCAAATTACAGGGAACCAGGCAGAGGGCCTTCTCGGTAGTGGCACCCGCCCTGTGGAATGCCCTCCCACCAGAGGTCAAAGAGAATAACAATTACCAGACCTTTAGAAAGCATCTCAAGGCAGCCCCGTTTAGGGAAGCTTTTAATGTTTGATGGATTTCTATATTTTAATATTCTGTTGGAAGCCGCCCATAGTGGCTGGGGGAACCGGCCAAATTAGGGGGGGGGTATAAATAATAAATTATTATTATATTATTATTATACATATCTTGTAAGAAAAGATTGCTAAAAGTGCTAGGACTTAAATCAACTTAGCAAAGCCTAACAGTGTGTGTCTCCTCTTACAGTTTCATATTGGGATATTACCATGGGTAACCAACTAGATAAATTGTCTAAAATAAATCCTTACCATGGGAGCCTGGCTAATTGAGATGGGTTTGATGGCATGTGGACTATGCATCTTCCAGCTATATCCAAGTGCCTTTGTGCTATATTTAAACATGTATAATATAGATGCCTGCAGGCCTTATTTAGCGAAAGAATCCCTTTGATGACAGAGCTCAAGAGTACAGTAAGGCACATTGGTGAAAATGCAAAGAGCCTATATATAATCTTACCTTCCAAGTTCCGGACTGCAGAATCCGGGACCGGCAGCCATTTGACACTGGAAGTTGCGTTGATGTAACTTCCGGTGTCGCTTTGCCCTTCTATGGGCACCAAAAATGGCCGCCGCCAGCTTCAAAAGTTGCTTGTACGCATGACAGGAAGTGCGCCGACACAACTTCCGGTGTCGCTCCGCCCATCTATGGGCACCAAAAATGGCCGCCGCCAACACCGGAAGTTACGTCTATGCACTTCCGGACATGCGTAGATGCGACTTTTGAAGCTGGCGGTGGCCATTTTTGGTGCCCATAGAAGGGCAAATAGGAAAGGAAAAAAAATGGCCACCGGCAGGAGAAAATAATGGAGAAAAACGGGAGACGAAGTGATACGGGGGACCACCGGGGAAAGGTAAGTAAAAAAGGGGTTTTCCCGGGGAAAACGGGAGACTTGGCAGCTATGTATATAATTACATATTCACTGAATGCCTAGTACAGTGGGGGTGATCTTCCTTGACTGGTTCTTCTAACCATGACCAAAATGTGAAAAATAATGAATTGTGCAACTAATAAAATATGGCTTGGTGCAGGGAATGATCTGGCATCAGCCATAATAGCCATATCACTGAAGCTAAGCAGGTGTAGACCTGATCTGCAATACAATTTGGATGGGAGACTCCAGCAAGCTGCATCCCCCATCCAGGGGCGTAGGAAGGGGGGCGGGAGGCGGTTCGCCCCAGGTGTCATCCTAGAGGGAGGGGTGACAAAATCCCTCCTGGGCAGATTGCCGTGCGCCCATCACCCCCCAGGTGGATCGCCCCGCCCCCCAGGCGCACAGCATATGCACCACTCCGAGGGCCCGAGCAGCTAGCTCCGCCACTGCCCCCATCTACCCCATTGTAATAGCCAGGTGTATATAATAACTAATTTATTTATTAAAAAACCTAATAAAATGCAGATATAATTATGAAGCAAATTGCTGACTATGATTATAGGTAAAACTACACCTCTCCTGGAGGTTTTCAGCTATTAGGGAATAAGCTTGTTCCTTTATTTATGAATATTTCTGAAAATGATTCAGAATACTACCTTAAGTATTGTACTGGTTCCATTTGTACCAATGACACTTTTTCAAAGCTTGCCAGACATTCATGGCATGGCTTACTAGTAGAGATGGGGGAGAAAGTTGGTTCAGTTTGCATTCATAGTCAAACCCACCTAATTCACACTTTCCGAAACAATATACAAACCAAAACACGGCCACCCCTCAATAATCACACTTCTCTTAACTGTGCAGTGCCGTTTCCCAGAATACGGAAATGCATATAATAGGATAAAACCTAAATAAAAAGTGCATGCATTAGTGAAATAGCATACAAAATGCATTGTAGAAGGGGAAATTGTTTTGTGCATATTACGCAAGATTGCATACAAAAATATGTATACAGTCATACCCAGGGCCAGCTCTAGGGGTAGTCTTGGTGGTGCGGGGCGCCGGCCCAGTAGGGGGCGCCGCACGGAAACCATGCTGCACACTGCGCCCACCCACCAGAAGAAACGGAGTGGGGCGGGGGCGTTGGAGCGATCTCCACACCACGGCCCCAGGGCGCCCGACGTGCTTGAGACGGCCCTGGTCATACCTTCCAAAACATTTGGAAACCAAAGCGCAGCTTCCAATTGTCTGCAGAAAGCTCCTGCAGCCAATCGGAAGCTGCAGAAGCCCCGTCGGACGTTTGGCTTCCAAAAATAGTGCGCAAACTGGAACAGTCACTTTCTGGGTTTGTGGCATTCGGGAGCCAAAACATTCAAGAACTAAGCAGTTTGAAAACCAAGGTACGACTGTATTAGGATAAATTTGCCCCAATATTTGCCCTGAAACACTGCTGGGGTTTCATGAGGACTTAAAAATATAATTACAAACTAATATGAAAATGGAGAGAATTGAACTTATCAGTGGAAAGACTGAAACTGAAATCGATAGATTCTCCACCCCTGCTTAAAACTAATAGAAGAGGATGCCTTCACTCTGGCATGGCTCCCCTTTATCGCATATCACAGCCCAACAAGAAAACGAGAATCTACCAAGAGCATACGAATCAATATGGCTAACTTGACCCAACAATACCCCCACAAAAAAAAACTCACGGCAGCCAATTAAAGAGAACCAACTATGCCCAGCCCCCCACCCACTACCAAGGAAATACAGCAAGCAACTAGAAAGAGAACCTACCCAGAACTAGAAAGACTAGACTAGAACCTACCCAACTAGAAAGAGAACCTACCCATAAAACCCCACACATACTCTTAAGTGAAAGAATATGAGTCTTACCACCCTACCCCCTCTCCTCCCTTTTCTTCTAACCTTATACAGTCAAATCTTGGTTTGCGACCACCTCTGTTTGTGACCACTTTGGTTTCCGACCACTGCGGACCCAGAAGTGTTTACATCCGGGTTCCGCAGCACTCGGATGCACAGAAGTGATCTGCGCAGTGCACGTGTGCGCAGAAGCGATCTATTGGTGCTTCACGCATGCACAAAAGCATGCCTTCGGCAAGCGACCGATTCGGGAAGCGACCACCTCCATGGAATGGATTGCGGTCGCAAACCGAGGTACCACTGTACTGCTATAACACTAATGTCTCACAACAAATGTAATTGATCTCTAGAGAACACAAGCTGAAAAAAGAGACAACGTGCTTACTTTTGTAAACTAAGAAAATCTTTAATAATTTTTTTGAAAAAAGTGACAATATAGACTACTGTGTTTAATTAAAAGGAAAGCAGAAGTAAAATGTATCACGCCAATGTCTATTTAAAACCAAAATTCTGCTTTCCAGCTATAACCTATGGCACAGGAAGACCGTGGTCTCACGGGTGTTCTCCTTTGTTGGGGGGGGGAGGGTGAATCCGTGACAACACCTCTGAAAGAGCTCTAGGGGAAAGGAGGCGAAAGATTGACAGAAATCTAATGGCTTTTACAGCCTTAGATAACAAATCTGACGCTTTTGGTTCCTGCACAAGCATTAATCAGTCCAGTACATCTTTAGGGGGAACAGAGGGGGGCCTGAAAAAATCCATTGGAGAAATATATGTGGAAAATAGCAATTTGAGCATTATGGGGGTCAAATGTTTATAGCCAAATATAATTGCTTTAGAAATTAGTTCTACAGAGAAAACTACACATGATTAAAATTAAATTATGAAGCATTATATATCGAAACCTTCTGAAATGGTAGCTAAGCGCTCAGAAGCAAAAAAAGGGGGGGGGTATACCGGTAGTTAGATATGAAAACATGTGTTTTTAAAATTGGAACTAGAAGAATCAAGCGTTTGACTGAATAGTCAGTTTTGTGCATAAGCAAATGATAATGGGTAACTAATGTGAGGGGTATAAAAGGCAACCCTATACATGCTTACTCAAAAATAAGCCCTACTGAGTGCAATGAGACTTACTCCCAGAAAAGCTTCTAAAGGATTGCAGCCTAACATACAAAACTCTCAGAAATCAGCGCAATAGAATTTGTCCTTTAAAAATAATCTCCTAATGCTTTAAAATCAAGTAAAATATTTTTGGACCACTCTTCAACTCAGAATTAATTTTATGCAGCAAAGTTGGCAAGTTTGCCCCTATTGCTAATTGTTGTTGTTTAGTCGTTTAGTCTTATCTGACTCTTCGTGACCCCATGGACCATAGCACACCAGGCACTCCTGGCTTCCATTGCCTCCCGCAGTTTGGTCAAACTCATGTTTGTAGCTTCAAGAACACTGTCCAGCCATTTCGTCCTCTGTCGTCCCCTTCTCCTTGTGCCCTCCATCTTTCCCAAAATCAGGGTCTTTTCCAGGGAGACTTCTCTTCTCATGAGGTGGCCAAAGTATTGTAGCCTCAGCTTCAGGATCTGTCCTTCCAGTGAGCACTCGGGGCTGATTTCCTTCAGAATGATTAGGTTTGATCTTCTTGCAGTCCATGGGACTCTCAAGATTCTCCTCCAGCACCAAAGTTCAAAAGCATCAATTCTTCGGCGATCAATAAATATTAACTAATAGTAGTGATGTAGCATGGATACAAAACAGTTGCTAAGCTGCTGTTTGCTTCTCCAAAAGATCAGCAAGGCTCACGCAAATTTAGTTTATTTGCAGCGTTTGTATGCTACTCCATAACATCAAGTTGTTTGGTTGGCTTTGAATAAAGTTTTTAAAGTAAATGTAAGCATAAACATAAAATCAAAAGTTACAAGATACAAGTACTAGTTACAGGTAGGTAGCCGTGTTGGTCTGAGTCGAAGCAAAATAAAAAATTTCCTTCAGTAGCACCTTAAAGACCAACTAAGTTTATATTTTGGTATGAGCTTTCGTGTGCATGCACACTTCTTCAGATACACTAGAAACAGAAGTGTCAGACCCTTTTTCTAATAAAAAAACACCGTTGTTGTTCTTTAAGTACAAGCTTTTTGACCTACCAAATTTGCAAAAGGTGTGTGCTGCTCCAAGCCAGGAAACCTAGGGTCCATTGTGGGCATGCATGCAGTCAGATTTTATATACCAGATTTGCTTAAAAGAACAGTAAAAAATGAATTTGTATGTGTGTTTGTGTTGCTCCAAGGCAGACAAAGATTTGGTGTTGCTCTCTTGAAAGACTGTTACTTCCTCTCCCCTCCCTTTTCTTCCCCACGTCCTGTACTGTACCTGCAAGGGCAGGTTTTATTTGTAATACAGACGTTTAGTGCGACAGCAGCTCTGTGCAAAAGAGCTGTTTTAAAAATAAAAATATTAGAAATGTGCCTTCAGCGACAACAGTTGGAAACAAGACAGGCTACATTTTTTGCTTTGGGCTGATGGAAACAAAATGAAAGTGTTTAACAAAACCAAAAAAGCAAAAACGCTCACATCATGTGCGTCAATCCATCTACACTGGATTATGTAAGGAGCAGGAAAACCTGAATTTAGCAGGAGGGTGTGTGTGGTTTCATTTGGATGAAAAGGATGTAGTGTGGATGCTGCAAAGGAGAGAGAGAGAGAGAGAGAGAGAGAGAGAGAGAGAGAGAGAGAGAGAGAGAGAGAGAGAGAGAGAAGCAGCTTCAGAATTCTGCAAATTCTGAATTATAGATGCAGGCCAAAACTGTCCAATATCATGGCTGAAATAACCTTTGTGCCTGCTACTGTAGCAAGCAGTAAAGTTGTTTTTATGACCTGGCTGGGTGAGCATTTGTTGGATAAAATGGAACCTGATGATGTGGAGCAGAGTTGGAACTCCCAACAGTTCCAAGAGGACACACTCAATATAGCATTGCTGTTGTGACTCTGCAGCTTGATGTGTTTTCCAAAATAAGACATCACAACAAGAGCAGCGGAAGCGGGAAGCAAGAAGCATCATTTACCACTTTTATTGAAAGGTTTCTGACTTGTTGAACTCTGGGGCTTGACTTACAACTCATTGGCATGCATTGAGGCAGCAGGTGAAGTAAACCCAACAATTGGAAGGGGAAGTGGTGTCTGCATAGGAAAGCAGGGGGGGGGGGCTGCCATTACACAGAAAGATAAAACATCACATAAACTAACGTGAAAAAGAACGGAAAATTGAAAGACATCTTAGATGACAGAAGGTCGAAGCAATGCTTCGACTCCAGAAATATGGCATCAGAATCAGATTGAAGCTCAGTTCTAAATGTACTTGGACCTACATTATGTTGAAATCAGTGGCATGTGCTTCCAAAGAAACGTGGTTAGGTTCAGAGCATGAGCGTAGCCAAGGGGGAGCAGGGAGGGGCAGCTGCTCCCCCCAATCAGTAAAAATCAATAAAAATACATAGCTAACTGAGGTTCTGCCCCCCGCCCCACAAACACACAACAAAAATCCTGGCTACACCTATGGTTCTGAGCAGTGCTTTCTTTCTGGGAGTACGCAGGGGTACGCATACCCCTAAACATTTTGTGAATCTAAGTTTGGCCTCATTGAGGGGCAGTATTTCAATATGAGTAGGAAAATTAGAGTACCCCTAAACATCTTTTTAAGAAAGGGGGGGGGAAAGGCACTTGTTCTGTGTATTTATGAAGACATAGACCCAGTGATCACAGTTAAATTCCTGGATATGTTTGTCTGTTGTCATTGCTTTAAATGGAAACACCTCATTTGCATTATCTTGTCAAGTACATTGGGGAAAGTTATTTCAGATATATACAAATCTATTGCTGGATAAAACGTAATAGTCTAGCACACACAAAAATGGACTTCACTATACTTTTCTCATATCTCCAATCGCATTTGACTTGAATAAGTGAGATGTCTGGGGATTTGGAACCGATCCCTCTTGAAAAGGGAACCCAAAGAGCCCCGTGTTTGTCGCTACGCATGGACACAGAAATATCACCTTAACTCTTGGCACCTGTGATCACAGCATGTCCAGCTGCTGACAAAATGGCAAGGAATGGGGGGGGGAAATATCACACCCTGTCATACTGACATCTATAAGGTGTCAACTTTTGCTTTCGCTTCTTATTAAAAACTGAGCTAGTGCCATTTGAAATGACCTTATTAAAGGCTATCAAATACAGCTGATTTTTTTTAAAAAAAAAATGCCACCCTTCCTCTGGTCACAAGTTAAACATGATAAAGCTACACTAAAAACCTCAATGACTAAGATATAACCAAGCTGAAACAGGAATAAATACATACATTTTGATAGAGACTGTGAAAGCAGCTCCTAGTACTGTTTTTTAAATAATAATAATAATAATAATAAATATACTAATATAAGGCTAGAGCAATGTCATCACACATGTGGGCAATGTTCTCATGTAGCTCTTATACCATGATGACAGCTTATATATGTCTGATGTGGTTTCTTGCTTTCAGTGGCAAGTTGCCCTCACCATGCATGAAATGATGTATTTGTTTATATTTCTTACCTGCCCTTCATCAAAGGATCCTGGTGTGTGTGTGTGCGTGTGTGTGTGTGTGTGTGTGTGTGTGTGTGTGGCAATAGTATACACAAATGTGAAAAGAACCAAAACTGGCCCAGTTACAAATCAAGTAAAACCATTCCAGGTGGAACAGAACAGTATAAATTCAATATAAGTGGTGGGTTCATTGTCAAAGGCCAGGGTAAAGAGGTACATCTCCAGCAGGTAAAAAGGTAAAGGTAAAGGAACCCTGGACTGTTAAGCCCAGTCAAAGGCGAATATGGGGTTGCGACGCTCATCTCACTTTCAGGCAGAGGGAGCTGGCATTTGTCCACAGCTTCCCGGGTCGTGTGGCCAGCATGACTAAACTGCTTCTGGGGCAACAAGACACCGTGACAGAAACCAGAGCGCACGGAAATGCCATTTACCTTCCCACCGCAGTGGTACCTATTTATCTACTTGCAGCTGGTGTGCTTTTGAACTGCTAGGTTGGCAGAAACTGGGATTCGAACTGCCAACCTTCCTACCGGTATCAGCAAGCCCAAGAGGCTCAGTGGTTTACTTTACATCTTTACCTTTACATCTCCAGCATACGGCGAAGTTGGCAGACACACCTCTGTGGCGAAAGAGTTCAGGAACTTAGGGACTGGGAGAGAATATCCTCTCCTGGGCCACCATTCATCACACTTCAACAAAACTACCAAGAGAGATGCCTCTGCAACTCAACTCCTGAGAAAGGATGGAGATGGCCTTTCAGCCATTTATAATGGTGCCCAGAAAGTAAAAAATGAGGGCAGAATGGTAGCACAGCTGCTCATCAGAGGGAATTCCAAAGGGTAGGTGCCACCACACTGAAGTCCCAATTCCTATATCTACACAAAAAGGTCTCCTGAGAAGACCATGTCTGTAGGAGGTAATCTCCTGCAGAGTACAGTGATTGAATGGATATATAAGGGGTGAGATTATTTTTCAGGTATCCTGGAAGGAAGGAGGCAGAAGACCAAAGACGGAGTATCTCACATATGCCGAAGTTTTTATCTTTGGCAACACAAAGAAGACTTCAGAAACCGCAGGCCCTCAAAAACTACAGCAATTCTGGCAATGAAGTTGATCGATGATGAGCTGAGCTAAACTTTCCTCGCCAAATGTAGGAGAGGACATGAAGAAGCAGAAAAGAAACAGTCAGCATTATAGTAATAGTAATAATAAAATTTTATTTTAAACAAAATATTGTTCAAACCAGTAGCTTCGAGAGTGAAGTCAATAGGCTGTGACCCTCATTCATTTTCCTTGGTCACCTAAAGCATAACTAAGTTCAATGACCCATGGAACATTATCAGGGTGGTGAAAGTTGAAAGCATAAATAAACACGGATCCCCAATTCCTCCCCGCCATTCTCTCAAAAACAGCTTAAGCATTTCGCAAGATATAATAGAGAGTGACTGCTTCCTCTAAGGGCCCAAATGACAGAAAGACAAAAGGGTTGCCGTTGTCAGGTTTTATATGGCTATAAGTAAGTATTCAATCAATAAGCAACTTCTAAAGGGGCCTGTTTAAAGAGACTGCTCCTAGCTGTTAAGGTGGACGTATTATGCATAACTTCTGCCTGAACCGGGAATTCTATGAATCAGATATGAGGCTAAAGGATGCAATTTCTAAATTGAAAGCCGGCAACTACCAATGTCACTGGAGGCAATCTATAATGTCTTAGTCCTATCACAAAGAGTACTTTCAAAATGACTTGTTCGGAAAACTAATGTTCCCTATAGTACAGGGAACAGCAGGAATAATGAACCGCTGCCCCCATAAAGCATTTTGACAAATACCTGGTTTAATTGGTGGCTTTGTTGGGATTAATCTTATCAGAAATGGGTTGGTTTCTGAGTGTATTGGCACCAAGTGGCCAGCAAGCAGCAAGTCGATGTTCTCTTAAGCATGAAAAATGTCTATTAGTATCTCCCTCATTTCTATAAATAGGAGCCCAGCTGTCCACAGATGATAGGACTCAAACCATCGTTTCACTGAAGGAATGACAGGTCAAAGATAACTTCACATATGATTGATGATGCTGGTGAAGTGACTATTATCTGGCTCTTGGCATGGCCTGTCATATGTGACAAGTGGCTCCTTTATTAAAGCAGCTGTACCGCCAGCCCATTCCTAAGGGCTATTTTCCTTGGCAAGTAAATAAGGCAAGCAAACAATTCTGAGCAATTACACACCTGTACACATGTGTAGTTACACACAATCCCTGACTGAATCACCTGGCTTTTTTTTTTTTTAGTACCTATGACATTTATTTAGTTTTAACTTGAATGAGGTAAATATTGCCAATAGAAATCCTCAATGCTGGCTTCCTTGTTTTCTGTTTTTAATCAAATCAGCTGTCGAATCCAAACTCCATATGCAACTGTTAAATCTGTCTTAAAGGTCTGCACTGATACGTTTTATTTGAAAGCCATAATAACCAGGCATACAACAGACCCTCCGGATGTCCCTATTTCCCAGGGACAGTTCCAGATTTACAGAAGCCGTCCTGATTTCTGATTTGATCCTGGAATGTCCCACTTTTCCTTAGGTTGTCCCTATTTTCATTGGAGAAATGTTGGAACTTACAGAATTATGTGACTCCCGAGCCAAGGAGATAAGTAACTATACAGTGGTACCTCATGTTGCGAACGGGATCCGTTCGGCGGCCCATTCACCACATGAAAAGGTCGCAACATGAAGCGCCGCATCTGCGCACACGCATGATGCAATGCGGCGCTCCTGCGCATGCACAAAGTATGGTTTAGCGCTTCTGCACATGCTCGCAGGTCACGGACGCGCCGAACCCAGAAGTAACCCGTTCCGGGACTTCTGGGTTTGGCGCGTCCATAACCTGAGAAGACGCAACTGGCAGTAGACGTAACATGAGGTATGACTGTACAACCGTTACAGCTCTGTATAGGGAAGGTTTTTTAAAAATGTTTAATGTTTTATTATGTTTTTATATATGTTACAGGGACCCAGGTGGCGCTGTGGTTAAACCACTGAGCCTAGGGCTTGCTGATCAGAAGGTCAGTGGTTCGAATCCCTGTGACGGGGTGAGCTCCCGTTGCTTGGTCCCAGCTCCTGCCAACCTAGCAGTTCGAAAGCACGTCAAAATGCAAGTAGATACATAGGAACCGCTACAGTGGGAAGGTAAACGGCGTTTCCATGTGCTGCTCTGGTTTGCCAGAAGCGGCTTTGTCATGCTGGCCACATGACCTGGAAGCTATACGCCGGCTCTTTCGGCCAATAATGCGAGATGAGCGCGCAACCCCAGAGTCGGTCACGACTGGACCTAATGGTCAGGGGTCCCTTTACCTTTTATATATGTTACAAGCCGCCCAGAGTGGGTAGGGGAACCACGTCAGATTAGTTATATCAAGTTGAATCCCCAATCTGCAAATAATATGTTCGTTCACTATTCATCTACCAAGGATTTGTTATATCAAGTCACAAATAATATGCTCATTCATAGGCTATCATACAGAAGAGTAACTGTGTCCAACTGGCTCTTTGGGGCCATGGGGTAGGCCATTCCAGTTTCCATACACACTTTTCCCTTCATTTTTAACATTATTTCTTTAAATTTACTTTTATGGACTATCGCTTTTGATATATTAGCCTTCCTGAGCTACCAAGGTGCAGGTAAAAACTGGAATAAACACAATATATATACAACATAATAAAATAAGACGGGGAAAGTGGATTGAGAGACCTTTGCCATACCTACGAATGCAGAGTAATATTGGTTTGTAAAGTAATCATGGTGTGGAGGGAGGGAGGGGGTGGAAGTTCAAGTGATTTGAAATGGAATCCTAAGCATGTTTTCCAGAACCAGAGTTCCTCTGTGCTCTGAGGCTTACTTCCTTACAGAAATGGTCAAATTTGTCTGTTATGGTTCTCTACATTTCTTATATTTGCAGTCTTGATTTCAGTTCTCCACATTTCCCTAGGCAATTAAAAAAAAACCCCATGAAATGTTATTACCACTTTAGTGTGAATTTCTCCTAATAGACATATTTCAAAGCAGTTTTAACTAATATGCACATTTTCGCAGGCAATTTCCCCATCTGGCATTGCAAAATTCATAGAAGGGCCCATTGCAAAGGACAGATGTTTTGAGATGTGAAAATTTGGAAGTTTTTCACTGAAATGCAAATGAAACTTCTCCATTCCTACCACCTTGTGTGTTTAGGGTTGCACTGTAACATCTTCTTTTTGTACTTTCTGTACCAAATGTCTAAACAGGAAATTTCATGTGTTTCTCATCCGCTGAGAGCTGCCCAAGTTGCTTTTGCATCTAGAACTCATGCATCTCACCAGAAATAAAACATTCCCATTTCAATCATGATACAGGAAGTGCAAAAAGAGGAAGTACAAGTCATTCACAGCCTTCTACATATTTGCACTCCTGCAGCAAATTAATCCTACTTTAAGTCAAATTAAACGCAGTGGGATTTACTTCTGAGTAAACAATGAACAAACACTGTGTGACAAAATTTAATAAACACACAGACACAGAAGAGCTGTGTATTCTGTCTCCTCAAAAATAAAGCAGTGGGGGCTTCAGTATAATGTTTCAATATGCTTTCCCCCCCCCCATTAATATTCATGGCACACTATTTTGTGCCATTACAAAACCATTGTTAGTGGACCACTGTGAGAAACTCAAAGGCTGAACTTCCAGTAAAATAATTATTTAGAAAACTTGTATTAACAGGGCTTCATTTCAAAGCTGTGCCAGCCATGGTTCTGACTAATAATAATAATAATAATAATAATAATAATAATAATAATAATTTTATTACTTGTACCCTGCCCATCTGCCTGGGTTTTCCCAGACACTGTAGACAGCTTCCAACAGAACATAATACAACTAGGTACATGTCCAATGCATTTACTAGCACAGTACAGTCTGCCTCTGAAGACATTTTGGAAACTTGAGCTGGTGCAGAATTCAGTGGCCAGGTTGCTCACTGGAGCAAGATGGTTTGAGCATTTTACACCAATTCTGTTCCGACTGCACTGGCTGCCAATTAGCTTCCATGCCATGTTCAAAGTTCATGATCTCATGAGAGCCAGCGTGGTGTGGTGGTTAAGAGCGGTAGACTCGTAATCTGGGGAACCGGGTTCGTGTCTCCGCTCCTCCACATGCAGCTGCTGGGTGACCTTGGGCTAGTCACACTTCTCTGAAGTCTCTCAGCCCCACCCACCTCACAGGGTATTTGTTGTTGGGGAGGAAGGGAAAGGAGATTGTTAGCCGCTTTGAGACTCCTTCGGGTAGTGATAAAGCGGGATATCAAATCCAAACACCACTTCTTCTTCTTCTTCTTCTTCTTCTTCTTCTTCTTCTTCTTCTTCTTCTTCTTCTTCTTCTTCTTCTTCTTCTTCTTCTTCTTCTTCTTCTTCTTCTTTGTGTTAGTTTTGACTTCTAAAACCTTAAGCAGCTCAGGACTGCAATACCTTTCCCCAGATGAACTGACCCAGACTTATGATCACCTGAGGCCCTTCTTCTTGTGCTTCCTCCACAAGAGGTCCAGAGAGTGGCAACACAAGAAAGGGCCTATTCTTTCCTTCGCGGGGATTCGAACCGCCGACCTTCTGATTGGCAAGCCCTAGGCCACCCGCCACCCGCGTCCCTCTAACTAACATAACATGTGTTATGTTTGTTAATCTCAGCGGTACGGTTCTGTATAACTACCACTTAAAACCAAACCTTGAATTCTGATGATCTCATGAGAAATAAAGGCAGCACCACACCTTACACTGGTATTTCCTACAGCAAACACATTTAAAAGAGAGAGGAAGAGAGGAAGGAAGGAAGGAAGGAAGGAAGGAAGGAAGGAAGGAAGGAAGGAAGGAAGGAAGGAAGGAAGGAAGGAAGGAAGGAAGGAAGGTACATGAAGCTTTAAAACACCTGTACTGTATATATATTATTCAGGTTTCACAGACATACATACAAGGAGACAGGCATACACATATTTTTACTTTCTTGATATGTTGTGGAATACACTTATGTTTTCCACACTGCCTTTGGTACAGAATAAAAAGCAGGGAATTACACTGAAATTTGGAAAGCGGTATTTCATGAAAACGACCCAAAATAATGAAGCAGATGTTGTTAAATTTAATTAATCCATTATTCAGTATTGTGCTAATCAATTCATTGGAATTTCTTCAGTTGAATATTTAGTGTTTCGTTCCTAATGCCTTTTTAATTAATGCAATTAATGTGTTTACTGTTGCACTCCAGCACAATGTCACGTTGCCAGCACTGCGGCGACAGCCTAAGGGGTTGCCAGATCATAACAGGGATAACTCTCCTGTCTCTTTTAACAGCTCTGTGGCCATCCATAAGAAGAGGCTGCAGCCTCAGCTTCTCCTTCAGCTGCCAGTCGGCAATCTCAAGGTTACGCTGTGAACAATCTGGGACAGTGTCTTAAGAAAATAATCAAGTTCTAATTGCCTTCAAAAGCTGGTAATATTTGTGGCAATGTTATTAGCACAAGATAAACAAACACCCTTTTGGAAGGGGGGACTTCTTTGAGCTTGCATTTGGATATATGCTATAGGGCTTTTAAATAGTTTTTATTGCAATAGTCAGAGCACAGGACAAGCAAGAGATATGTGCCACGAGGCATCGTATCTGAGGTGTGGGGAGGAGATTATGGGAGTGACAGGACTCATGTCTCTCCATAAATCTTCTGGGTTATGTTACCAGGAAATAGGGGATGCATGCCTTTGGATAGCCCAACTCCCCAAGTTTGTTACCGGTAAGCGATTAATGAGCTGAGGCAGAAATCCAATGAAAGCAAAACTGATCTTTCATTATCTGTTGCAACAGAGTTCCCTCCTCCTTTTTGTCAGGGCAGTGGACCCATAACCAAGAAAAAAAGATCTTTTTAAAGGTTTGCCTTTCGGCATGGCCGATTCAGGAACTTCCCCTGGTGGCTATCTGCTTACGTGATTTCAGGCTAGGAGAATCATGGAGGGTTTCCCACAATGCAAAGAGGCAAGAATACATTGTTCCATGGGGAATCTCAGGTCTTCCTTGTTTTAACAAGCTACAGTGAAGGTATCTGGCATAAGTATACACTTACTAGGTAGGTAGCTGTGTTGGTCTGACACAGTCAAAATATATAAAAAAAATTATCCAGTAGTCTCTAAGGTGCTACTGGACAATTTTTTTATTTTTTTATATATTTTGACTTATTTTCATGTACATCCTGGGGACAAGTGGCACACAACAGATGTATAGAGAATGGAAAGGGGGGGGTATGCAATGGACATTTTTCTGGTAACAGTTACAGCCTTCCAGTCCTGATTATTTGACTGGTTACAAAGTGGGACCAATCCCATTCAATATATATACAGTTGTACCTCAGAAGTCGAATAGAATCAATTCTGGAAGTCCGTTCGACTTCCAAAATGTTCAGAAACCAAGGCGTGGCTTCCGATTGGCTGCAGGAAGCTCCAGCAGCCAACTGGAAGCCACGGAACCCACGCCGGACGTTCGGGTTCCAAAGATCGTTCGCAAACCAGAACACTCACTTCCGGGTTTGAGGCATTCAGGAGCCAAAACGTTCGAGTTGCAAGGCTTCCGACTTCCGAGGTACAACTGTATATGCAGCAAAGTGTATGAGAGAGATGTACTTGACTTGACTTTAGTCAGTGGGTTGTCAAGAAACAAATGCTTGCATGAATGTCCTAGTTCCCGCTTGTGACAAGTCAGCATCTGGGTTGCGCATGTCTGCCATGCCACTGGAATAATGACTCCATCTGTCTAGCCGAGGACTGGGGAATGTGACTCTAACTCCCACCAGCTTCGGCCAATGGGGCGAAGGTTTCCCTGTCCCTGGTCTAGACCTACCTGCAAATGCACAGACAGGCCTGTCACTATTTTGATCTGTCGAATTCTGGAGGTTCATGGATTCCTTTGCCAATTCTACTGCCCACACTTCTTTCCCAGCTGCTGAAACATAGAATTGTAGAGTTGACAAGAGAAAACAAGGGAAATTGTGACTGTATCTTCATCCATGGCTGCAATATTGCTAAAGGGTGTGTGACAGGCAACTCTAGCAGCCAGATATGCAAATACTTTGGGGGGGGGGGTGACAGGCAGTCCTAACAGGCAGATGTGCAATTCATTGTTGTTGTTGTTTTGTTTTGTTTTACAAATGAGAGTAATGTAATTTCCCCCAAAAAATAAATATGTAGACAAAGAGCAGGTAAGGGAAACACTGTGGGTTTTCAAAGTTCAGCTGCACAAAAACTACTCAGTGGGAATTAAATGGAGGTATAAAAGGAACATTCCACAATTTAGTATGCTGAGGCAAGAACTGGAAAAATACTGACCAGAGTTGAAATTATAGGGAGAATTTACAGTAAGTGAGCAGATAATCATTATGCTCAAGTAGGCTTTTGGCCAGGTCTCCTGTATACTACCATTGAAAAAATATGCAGTGCAATCAATTTTTAACAGAAATAAGTCCAGAATCTTTGCTTTTCCAAGTTCAGAAACCCAGTGTACTACATTATGAAGAATCATTTGCTTAACGTTGATGTAAAAGCCATGCTCCTGTAAAGACTTAGAAGTTGTTCCTATATGTACCATGAATCAACCTGCGGCTTGCTCACAGCATAAAGCTACAACAGCATAAATCTTTGCAGCATTAGCATTTCCCAAAGAAGAATGTTGCCTACAACAGCTTCTTGATCTGAACCTCATTAACATGTAAGCTGGAAAACTTGCAAGCAGGGCAATATTCGGAGCCCAGTCCTGCCTTCTCCACTGGAGCAAAGGCTCGAGGGCAACCGCAGAGTAAATCCCTTGCACCGGGAGCAAGCGTTGGCCGAACTCACCGATCCGAATCAGCAGCAAACAGAGGGGATTAGGGAGAGCCCGTTCGCAGAGCACAAATTGCTGTCCAAGAGCTTGTTCAGGCATGGATGCCAAACAGCCACTTGGAAGTAAAAAGGGCTAGCAGTTTCAGGGAGGTTTGCTTGGGTTTCTGTTGTGTTTTGGGAAGTTTGCTGCAAAAGTAAGAGGCAAGACCATTGTGCTTGTAGTGGTGAGCTAATAGTCGTGTGAGCTATGCTTCATGGTCAGAGGCAGAATAAATAGTGGCACCAGTTCCTGGAAACCACAAAAGGGGGCAGAGCTCTTGTGCTTGGATCCCGCTTGAGAGTTTGCCCCAGGGATCTGGGAGCCATGATGAGAACAGGATACTGGATTAAAAGGGCTTGATCCAGGAAGCTCCTCTTATGTTCCCCTCAGCTGTTTTTGTTTGTTTGTTTGTGGTAGTTTCAAGCAGCACACCTTAGGAAAGTCAATTGCTTTTTTTACTGGCTCCATCCTTAAACATACCTGAAATTACAGGGTTCTGGGTCCAAATCTGCCAGAATGGTGCAATGGTTAGTGGTTAGAGTGACTAAGACTTAGGAGACCCAGGTTCAAATCCCTACTCAGCCATAAAGTTGAATGGATGACCTTGGGCCAGTCACTATCTTTCAGCCTAGCCTATCTCACATTGTTGTTGTGAGAATAAAATTGGGGGGGGGGGTTAAGACCAGATCAGGAAGTAAATGTTGTTAAGGACCCCCAAAGAGCTGCTAGCAAGTCAGAGCAGGCAGTCCTGGCTAGTAGATGGGGAAATAGTCTGAACAGGAATAAGGCAGTTTGCTTATGGTCCTAGAATAAATCTGCTAGTTTCAAATTCAGAAAAATAAATAGGCTACAATGATTTGGATTATAGGCCAGAGTAACTCCTGAAACATGACTTGAAGCTAGACGTCCTGGGATAACATAGCTGTTTGTTTATAATATAGGACATTTTCTGGTGAGACTGGCCTGCTTGGAATTCTTTTCAGGGAGTTTGTATTCAGCTACCGTGGTCCTTGCTTAATATTCTGCTCTAAGTCTGACCTGCAGCGGCAAGAATAATGCATAATTTGACAATTTATTTTATTATTATTTTTTTATTATTTTTTTAAAAGTGCAGAATTTGCATCAACATAATAGACAGAACCATGTCCTTGCATTAATTGCATTCTGGATGGAAGCAAATTTTACAATTAGTTAGGAGCACAATATCTTTAATGCTATCACTTAGTTAATATTAATCAGCCTAAAAGCAAGGTGGTGGGCAACCTTAGAATCTAAGCAAGCCACGCGGTGCCCCAGGGTCTTGAAGCAGAGCGAGCCAGTCCACAAAAAGAGCAGGGAGCCCTGTTGAAATAGCCCCAGCTTTTATTGAACAGCATGGGATGGCTTGTGACAGCACCATACCGCTCACCTTTGTGTTTTTACAGGGCCCTCTGTGATTTTGAAAGCTGTGTGACAGGCAGGGAAGTCACAGGGGCACCTATTGCAGCATCTCCACGCTGGTGATAGATCCATATGTCAGTTCTTCCTCACTCACAATGCCCCACATCATTCTCTCTTGAGAATCAGCTGCTCTGTCACACAGACAATTGTAGGGGTTGTTGTTTTTTTGAGTACCAGAACAGGCAAGGAAAGTCATTTTGTTGTGGCCATCGCTAATAGCAATGAACAAATCCATCCATTTTGGTTTATCTCAGTTACTCATCTTCCCAATTTTGCGTTCAATTCTCTGCATAGGGAAACTCCTAGGGGTTGAGGCCCCTTCAGCCCCCTCCCTAAAATATTTGAGAGGGATGCCCCCCAAAGTTGATGGGCATTGCCAATCAAATGGTGTGCATGCCTCGTATCATGTGATCAATTATGTGGGGTGGGGTGGGGCTTACTTGCCCCCCCCCATATTTTATTCAAGTTGGCACCCCTGGTTCCCCACATTGCGATCCATATGAAAAATTTTCAGCATTTTAGTGTGAATGTATTTGTATGCAATTTTGCCTGATCTACATACTTCTGCACTGATTAGCCCAAGCATAGCACATTTTCGCTAATATATGTCTTTCGGTATACATTTTCTCCTCATTTTTGTACGCATTTTTGTATGCATGATTTCATTGGAGAACTGCATCACAAAACTCAGAGAAGCTCAAAGTTTGAAGGATGGATGTGTTTCAGTTTGCATCTTGTTTTGGAAAGCACACATTAGGCGGGTTCACCTTAAAATTCAAACCGAGCCCACCATTATTTCTTAAGCAACTTGGAGTCATAATTCCTTGTGGATCTACTGCAAATCACCCACAGAGATACCCCCTGCTCACTGCTGGGCTGTACAGCTGGTCTTTTTCATTGCCATATGATTAACTTTAATAAAAGTTAAATCAAAGTTCTAGCATACCTTTGGATATATTCTAACCCTTGCATTATAATATTAAATGCCTTTTCTAACTATGGATCTGTTCAGTTCTAGTCTTGTGCCAAAGGGGCATTAGTGCAGGATTGAAAACAAATGACTTCCCGGCACACTCCGGCTCTTAAGGTTTTAGGAAGATTAAATATTAAAAGAACACACGCCTGCTTCCATAAACCTGAGCTAAACCGAATGAATCAGGTGCAATACAGGGCAAAACTCATGCTTATAGATATCACAGCAAATAAAAGGAATGCTATGATGTGTCCCTCCTGCATGGGACTCACCAATAACTTTTATACCTCACATCTGTCACCTGCAAAATGGCGTGCAGATGACAAAGATGTTGGTCTGAAAAAATTACCGTGCTTAATCAAGAAATACAATGCAACCAACTCTCTTCAGAACAATCTCACCGGATTTTCAGATGATGCCGCTCAGCTGTTAATGAGCGACAGGAAATGTGGCGCAGACGACCGAGGAAGCAGGGAAAAATGTTTACAAATCAAGAGAAAGACTACAGAGGGACGAGGAAGTTTCAGGGCTCAAGCTTCTGAGGCACTGCGTTTTGTAAACTACATTTGTTATGCATGATATCGCGGCAATGTGTCCTCGAGGGTTACAAGATCTGTAGTTATTTTCTAGGCAAGTCAACCAGTCAAATGTGCAAGCAGAAAGACTCTTTCCATCCACCCCCACCCACCCCCATTCCTTGCTGCTGGTCTCCCTCGCCACTTGCTCTTGGCAAAGTTCCTCATCTCCCCATCCAGCTGCAATTTGCGTACTGCAGTGCCAACTGCCTGCAATGGTTATCTCAAACTTTCCTTCATATGTTGTTGTTTTCCCCTTTTAATACAAAGGCAAGACAATGGTTTACAAAAGGAACGTGACTCCTCCCCCTCAGATGTTCTGCAATCTAGACGGCAATAAGTGGAGGGCATAGGCAGTAAATTTCTAGAAAGAACCACATACCTTATATAATGGGTTGACCGTCTTGCCCTGAGGGGAGAGAAGAAGAAAGATGCTCAGTCTTGTATGCCTTGTACGCCTCCTTCCGGCAACTCCTGCAGCCAAGCTGGTGCCAAATGTGTTGCTCTGCTTTCCTGTGTACACATCAGAAAGGCTGAGAGGGGGCACCTGTTGCCTGGTCAGCCCAGGAACCCCATAAACACTGCTCAGACGTGTGCCCCGGGGAGGTCATTTATGGTGCTCCTAAAGCAGTGGTTTGACTTCACCTCCATAGGCGCACCTCATGGTCTCTCAAGGCGGACAGATGCCAACAACTTCTAGCATAACTAAGTCTGGATCTAACTTCATGACACTTTCTCAGACCTTACAATCCATGTCACCTCTGGCACAAGTTGCATTACCTGCCTTGTGAAATCCTGTTCTTATATTTCACTAATCGCACTTTTAAGGTATTAAAAAATGGCTAGCAATAGGAGACATCTTCAGGACTCATGCCTGACCTTTCCAACATGATGAATTCAAATTTCAGATCTTTCCCACACAATTTTGTAGTTTTTATGACCTGATGACAGTATACAAATTCAATTTTTGACTGAAGTGAATATAGTCTTCCAGAAGTATACTTTTGTGGCCAAGGAACTGGTGAAGCAAATCAGTAATATTGTCAAATACTTTGGTTTTTTGTATAGTGTCTTGTCTTTGATTTATGCACATTGTAGCCATAAATAAAGGTAATTGAACATACTTTGGTACTGCGAAGGAAGTCTTAAATCCACAATTACTGTAATTGCAGATTCTTCCACCGCATTTTGCTGTTAGCCACTAAGGAGATCATGAATCAAAAATCTGTTGTGTCCACATGTAAAAACACTTGATTGAAAAACAGTTTCGTTCCCCACGATGTGTTTTTTAAGTAAAAATTATGTATATTACTGGCTACAAAATGGAATATATGCTTCCCATGGATAAATATACATACATAGGAGTGAGATGTCTTGCAACACAAGGGTTTCGTTTAATAATGCTTTTAAAAAAACAAACCACCCATCAATTCAGTTTGTTTATGTGCACTAGGAAAGTTAAACTGAGTCTTCTGAATATCAACACCATTATCTTCTAACAGTGCCGTGAAGCAAAATGGCATTTTGCTTCTTCCTATACGAATCAAAGTTTCAGTCCTACAAGAGGCCTATGTGGGAAAACTATTGATTTCATTGGGTGCCTCAAGCCAAAACATTTGAAGTGTCAAAAAGTAAATTTGGAAATGTGTGCATCTGGTAGGTTAATCCTGCAGGTACAAGCTTGTCCCTCAAGGCTTGTGAACTATTATAGAATCTACATTTGGACAAGTGCCAAATTGGCTTCTTCTTGCTGGCAGTTATCTTTATTGAATACATCATACTAATGCAGAGCCATTATTCATGATCCTCGGAGACTTTTTCAGCCTTGTACTGCCTTAAAGGCCATCAGTAATTGCTAAAGATTGTAAATGATAGTAAAATTTATGGAATACATCCTGAAAACAGTTATTCATGTGCATATGATTCCTTGGCGATTTCAATGGGACTCCGCACAAGAGGAAGCGGGGAAGATTGTCAAAAGTGATGATTCAACTTGATAAACAAAACCCAAAGACTTCAGCAAAGAGCTGAATCAGTTCAGTGCTTGGTGTCGGTAGAAGTAAAGCTGGATCAATTCTAAAGGCTTCATAAGAGAGGGGGGGGAAATCTCAGTTTATGGAACATGACGGCAGAACATAATGAAACAAAGTGAATTTGAGACCTGGCTTCAGTTATGAGCTTACTGGGGTAAACAGAGAAGCTCCTGTTGGTTTTGATGACGCTAAAATCAGAGTCTATGAGAACTCAGTGCAGAAACTGAAGAATTCATAGTAAGAGACTGCAATGCTTAAATACTCTGGAATGCAATTAATATTTTGTATTGAATTTTTGTTGTTGTGCTATCCTATGAATGCTTGCACGTATTAAAGAAGCAATTTTTGAGAATTAGAAAAGGACCTACGGGTTATAAGTTATTTGCAAAATGCCATTTTTTTTGGATTAATATAGGTATTATGAGGAGCTGTAGAACAGAAAACCATGATAAGGGTATAGCAAGTCTCTCTGTTAATGCCTCAGAAGGATATAATACCGATTTTATGTCATTTTAAAAGTGACTGTGGTCCTAATCCCTTTCCACTGGAAGTTGCATTTTTAATAAGAAAATTATATAATTTAATAGAAATTCGTTATAAAGGGACAGGCTTAAGAACATAAGAATAGCCTGCTGGATCCAGCCAACATCCCACCTAGTCCAGCATCCTGTTTTCACAGTCGTCAGCCAGATGCCCGTGGGAAACCAGCAAGCAGAACATGAAGATGATGATGGTGATGATGATTTATACCCCGCCCATCTGGCTGTGTTTCCCCAGCCACTCTGGGCGGCTCCCAACAGAATATTAAAAACACGATAAAACATCAAACATTAAAAACCTCCCTTCAATTTAATAAAGAAAGAAAACCTGTGTGAAAATGAAAAATGCTTGGGGCACCCAAATTCCAGGGGTTTTTAAAAATTCCTCACAACTAGGGTGGCAAAAGTTGGCCGTTGCTCTGTTCATGGCACTGCCCTCCCCATTTCACACGCGTGTGCCGTCTGTAGGGAGGCTTCATTGCCATGAATGCAGTAAAACAGGATTAATATATTCAGGGGGAAATGGAAACTGTCGTCATGTAAGCAGATCCATGTCAACATTAATAGAGAAATTATCTCAATAATAGTCAAGGGCAGCATTGTTGGAACTTCAAGGAAGATTCTCACTTTCATCTATTTTTTCAGCACCTTGGGTCACTGGGGGGGGGGGGAATGTGCCAGTTTGTTTGGCTCCTAGGTGCTAATCAATTGTTAATTATCTTTAACCATATCGACCTGCTCCTACTCTTTGTGCCATATAGATTAATGAATGGCATTATACAGAGCACAATATCACATGCAGAAAGGAATGGATTCATGTATTATTCACTCCACATAAATATAAAGCTTTTTTTTATGGGAATTCTGAAAGGTCTCCCAAAAAGGTCTCCCAAAAAGGCACTGAGGCTGCAACCCCACCCCCTACTTTCCCGGGAGTAGAATCATAGAATCTTAGAGTTGGGAGGGATCCAAGGGTCATCTAGTCCAACCCCCTGCAATACAGGAATCTCAGCTAAAGCATCCTTGACAAGGTGGCCATCCAACCTCAATTCAATGGGGCCTACTTCTAAGCAGACATGGTTCAGAATTCAGTGAGGCTTACTTCTGAGCAGACATGGTTAAAATTGCAAGTAAATGTGCATGTTTACTCAGAAGAAAGTATCACTGTGTTCAGTGGGGCTTACCCCCAGGTAAGTGGATATAGGATTGCTGCCTAAGGACCATTACAGTCACTCGTGTACATAGGAAAGGAAAACAGTGTTTAAAAAGAGGCCAAGGAGAAGATAAAGCAAGACTGGAAAAGAAGTCCACCTATCTTTAAGAACTTGACTACAATTAGTAAACTTAAACATGTCTTTGGCTTGCCTCACACATTGATGCCTCTACCAATGTCTTTTGGGTGATGGATGTGGGGCTTCATGCTCAGAAACATGCACAGCCTACTCTGTGTGAGTAATGTACGTGATTTTCTCAGTCCAGGGCCATCCATTAAAAATGTCACACTTTTAAAAGCCCTTAGCCCTTTGCCACCCTTTCCTCCATTTTAACCTGTGCTGCACTATGCTGTTGACATGATGAACCAGGTCTATAATGTCCAACTTGCCATGACTTGCTTTCATTTTTTAAACGGTCAGTGTTCCATTTCTGACAGTCAGGGGTGCTATTTTGTGGATTTACTTAGCCAAACCGCACTAGGCATTTAAAGCACATCCAACACACTTAAAACATACAACTCCCCTCAAAGAATCCTGGGAAGCATAGTTTGTTAACTGGAAACCAGCTCTGTGGGGGGGGGGGGACTAAAGTTCTCAGGATTCTTTGGTGGAAGTTGTACACTTTTAATGTGCACCGAATGTCCTATCAAGGAATAGTGTACATCTGCCAAAGCCTCTCTCTTCCTTCCATCCCACTCCACCCTTTTGCCCTATTGCCTTAGTAAAAGTGGCTTGAATTGCTCTAGGAAACCTCCCAGCTAGCCTAGCCAAAGAATAAATTCTTTCTATCTTGAGGTTTCTGAGTCAAATGTAAACCAGAGAAGGTGGTTATCACTGTTTGTGTGCCACACACCATCCATTCCTTCCTTCCCCAGCAATTAATGGCTTCACCCTACGGCAAAAAGAGGTGGACACACAGAGGAATTATCCAAAGCATGCCACCAAGAGAGAGCCTGTGGCTACAGAAGTCTGAGATAAATCAGATATATTTACAATCTAACATCTTGGCATTTGTGTAAAAAGCTTGTTGCTTCGAGCAGGGTGAACTCTACCAATGACCTTGCTTAGCATCCTGTATTCTTAATAGGCTACATGGAAATATATCTCAGGAAATGGCCATGTGTTGGGTGAATTGACACATCCCTTTGCAAAAGCAAGATTATCCTCCTTAGTATATTTTCTGGTAACTTAATCCACCATGGTTTTAATTGTTCTGATTAATGGAACTTCCACAGTTTCCTGGGGGGCTACTGAATAACCCAGAATATTAGGGAACTTTTCAGATCTCACTTATAATTTTTTTTCTTTTTCCAATCTCCTATACAGTAATTGCTAATTATGCAATTGAATTTACTCTAACCTCTTGCTTCCTTTCCTTGGTATTATTGCCATGCTTCAGCAGGCCAATATAGATGGTTTCTCTCTCACGCACAGTTGCTATTAAACTATGGATCTCTAATTCCTAATCTTTCCCCACAGTCCTTAATCACTTTCATCACAGTTCTCTAAATGCCATCCATTTGATCAACATCTGTCTGCTGTTATAATTTGTATCATCAAAGCACCCAGTTAGGACTGCTTTCATTCAAACCATAAAGCCAGTTGACTAAAACAGAAAAGGTATAGGTCTCTCTGCTCTTGTTTTTTGTTTTTGTTCCAGAATACACTTCTTATTGAATATATCTGCTGGGAGGAGATACCTCTGCGTTCTTCTAACATATATGTACTTTCAAGAAGCTGCGTCTTTCATAGCAGGATTGCAACATTTCAAACCAGCTAACTCTAAACAAAGGAATCTGTCTTTCATTTGGCTGCACATTAGGATTAATTATTTACTTCACCTATAACCTTCCTTTCTGATGAGCTCTAGGCAGCGCACATCTTTACACACACACACACACAGCCCTCGTTTTATCCTCACAACAACAGGAACACATGAGAGACATAAGAGGTTGCCTTACGTATATCAAATCAGACCATTGGTCCAATTAGCTCATTATTGTCTACGGTATTGTCCAACGTGCAGCCCCTCAAGGCCTTTTCTGGAGACCCTCGGGAACATTTGAGCCCCCCACCCCCACAACAGCCCTCATGTTGCCTTACCAAAGCCAGGTAAGTGAGGCTCTGGGCTTTGGGAAGGAGGCATGGGGACTATGACAGGGTCCTAGAGTCCTCCACCCTCCTTCCTAAAACCTAGTTACAGTGGTGCCTCGACTTATGAATTTAATCCGTTCTGAAGGCACCTTCGCAAGTCGAAAAATTCGCAAGTCGAAAAACACCATTGGAAACACGATTTCCCATAGGAATGCATTGGAAATGGAAAAATTCGTAAGTTGAATCAACCCTATCTAAATATTCATAAGTCGAAAAATCCCTATCTAAAACCGCCGCGTTTTCCCCCCGAATGTCGAGACATTCGTAAGCATGCGGCCATTACCCTCATCTGTAAGTCGAAATATTCAGTTGTCGAGTCATTCGTAAGGCAAGGTACCACTGTAGTGCTTTCCCAGCTTTGGGAAGCAGAAGGGAGGGCTCTAGGACTCTGGCAGAGTTTCGCACTGCCTTCTGAAAGCCCAGTGCCTCGTTTACCCAGCTTTGGAAAGGCAGCATGAGGGCTGGGCTGTGTGTGTCAAATTATGGCTTTATTCCGCCCCCCGCCTCCCATGCATTTGCACAACAAGGCAGGATGCAGCCTGCAGGTTCTATGTCAAAGTACTGTTGCAGTCCATTTGGTTGGACCGCCAACTCTCCAGAGTTTCAGGTAAGGTCTCTCCCAGCCCTACCTGGAGATGCCAGAGATTGGACCTGGGACGTTCTGCATGGGAAGCAGATACTCAACCACTGCACTATGGGCCCTTCCTCCCAAAATGCAGAGGAACATATGAAACAATCCAAAGAGGTAGGTTAGTCCGAGAGATAGTGACTGAAAGCAAGAGCACACATTTTGTAGTTTCAGATGGAACAATCCCCCTTCTGCTCCTCCTCCCATGGGCTCTTCTGGGGAAGCCCTAGACAGAGACACACACCCAGCTAATTCTGAGGTGTGTGGAGGGGGACATGGGGGGAAGGAGGGGGAACCTGGTTGAGTAAGTGAAAGTCCTTCGCAAGGTGTCCACTGACAGGACTCATTAGTTGAATCCCACCCAGAGTAAACCCCAAGAATGAATGCCTCAAATATAATGTGGTACAGTGGTACCTCTACTTACGAATTTAATGCGTTCCGAACGCACATTTGTAAGTAGAAAAAATCGAATCCCATAGGAATGCATTGGGAGAAAAAATTCGTAAGTCAAAGCAACCCTATCTAAAAATTCGTAAGTAGAAAAAATCCTATCTAAACCGCATCCAAGATGGCGGACAGAGCTCCATTTGTAAGTAGAAAAATTCGTAAGTAGAGTTATTTGTAAGTAGAGGTACCACTGTAATCGTAACAAATATACCACTTGTGTTTATCTGTGTGGTCACTGCACTCATAGTGTTTAATGCTAGATATGGCAGCCATCGGGTGAGGAGCATGCCTTAAGTTCCAATGTGCCTTCATAGCTACCCTCATGAGAAATGGGATTCAATGGAAAGAATCCAGGTTCCCTGTGCCAACAGTTGAACCTGTCATCTATTCCTTCATCATATCTTGCAACCCATATGTATTATTCTTCCATTTCAAGGTATGGAATAGGTCTGCAAATGACATCTAGAAATTAATTCGTGCAATGCATCAGTGTTGGTTGGAGTGAGGCAAATCATCCCGGAAAAAGTTGAGTAAAAAAATAGCATAAAAGCAAGCTAAGGCTGCTGGACACAGCTGACAACTTGCTTTGTGGTCATGCTCAATTGCCCATTCAAGTACTCCTTCCTTTTAGGCTGTCATAGGATTGCTCATAACCAACTGGATTACCACCATCCTTCTAAGAGAGCGGGAACGTGGGCTGACCTGTTTCGGTCACCTCCTGTGGAAAGCTATATTAGCAGGCTTCTTGTACGACGTTTTCAAAATGTAAGCACTCGGACTTGGAAAGGCAAAATTGGAACACTGGGCAACATGAAGGGCACTGTGTGAGTTGCATTGCGAACTGGCTACAATCTGTGCAAACAACGAAAGGTGAGTGATCACCATTCTGTTTGCTTTGAAAGGGGTCAGCATTCTTAGAGTATTGCAGATGAACAACAACAACAACAAAGATGCCTTGAGAGGTTTTTACAGTGTTTGGACACTCAAAACAAACCCCAACTCCCAACCTTGAGAGATCAAAAACCTACCTTGAGGCAGACGATGGCCCCAGACCCTAGTGGGGGCCAGACTGTACTGCAGAACCTCTGACAGAATGAGCACTCACACTTTACATTCTGGGTGCCCTTTGCAGGATCAAAACAAAAAATTAAAAAAAAATCCTTCCAATAGCACCTTAGAGACCAACTAAGTTTGTCATAGGTATGAGCTTTCGTGTGCATGCACCCTTCTTCAGATACTTCAGATACAGTGGTGCCTCGCTAGATGAATTTAATTCATTCCAGGACTCAATTCGTCCTACGAAAAATTCATCTAGCGAGTCGCGGTTTCCCATAGGAATGCATTGAAACTTAATCAATGTGTTCCTATGGGCTCCGGGGGACTGGCGGCAGGGAAGGCAGGCAGCAGGCACTTGCTCTCTTGCCTGCCTGCCTTCCCCAGCCAAGAGAGCTGTGTGCCAGGCGGCGGGGGGGGGGAGAAGTGGGGGAACGGATCGTTCCTCCGCTTCCCCCCCCCCCGCCCGACAGAGCCGGCGGGCACTGCTTGCTGGGGCTTGTTAAGCAGCACCCGCCGCGCTTTGGCACCGGGGGACGGAGCCAAAGATCGGTGGGCGCTGCTTGCTGGGGCTTGTCAACCCCGGCAGGCAGCGCCCGCCGCTCTTCGGCTCCAGGGGACAGAGCCGAAGATTGGCGGGCGCTGCTTGCTGGGGCTTCATTTGATTTTGATTTGATTTAATATCTTCCGGATTCGTTGCCGCTTTTTTCCTTGCTCCCTTTTACTACAGTGGCCCAACCATGCTCTCTAACACTTTCTTAAAGTCTTTTTGCCCTTTTTGTCTCTTGTAGCTCTTCCTGAACTCTGTCAACTACCCTTCCGTTTGACTTATATGCAACATTTTCACTTCCAGTCCCAACCTTTTAGCCAATCAGTGGGCTCCTTGTTAAGTTTCTCTTCTTCTTTAATTGCCAGATTCCTATGTTGAATCTTTGACCATCCGATGCAAAAAGTGAATTGTCGACCCCCTAGTGCACTACTTCCCCCTGTGAAGATTTGACCATCCTATAAAGCAAACTTTGATTCCTCCTTTGAGGAGGGAACGACAGGACCCAGCGGAATTTCAGATTACCCACAAGGAGAAAGACGAGAACAATTCAAGAAGGGGAGAAACTCAGGGGGGCACTATGGACGCCTGGAGGGCAAAACATTGGAAAAAGGGGGTGGGATGAAGGAAGAATGGGAGTGTAATTATTAGGATGGATTATTAAGATCAAATTAGGACTGTTGACTATGGAACTTGCTGGATTGGAGGGAGGTAGCCGGAATTTGGGGAAGAAAGGTTATATTGGGATTTGTTAGAGTGCAAGAGTGGATTACGGGAAAAGTTAAAACAAAAGAAATCTAGTGATTTAATAATCTTAAGAAGTCTATTGAGGGGGAAAAATTAGGCAAGGGAAGAAAAATTGGATTAGGAATTATAGCTGTTAAGAGATTTAGGGAAAATGGTATTAGCTAAGTTTAAAAATTTTATGAAGAAGAAAAGTAATTATTTTATAGATAAGGAAACTGTTAAAGAGGATAGTAAAGAGATGAAAATCGGGAAAGGGGGGAGGTAGGGGAAACCCATGAAATATGGTTTATTAATCTAGATTTGAAAAAGATGATTTTTATTGTTATTTTGTTTTTTGTCTTTTGTCTTTTTTATCTTTTTTCTTTCTGATATTTTTTCTTTTCTTTTTCTTTTTTTCTTTTTAGTATAGATTTTTTCTTTTTGGTATGAGAATGGATGGCTGGGTGGTTGTCTCCCTGCTTTCTGCCCCGACACCCTGGAGCTCTCTGGTGGCAGGGGGGGGGCTCTGGGGGGGTGGGGGAAGGGGGGACATAAACCCAACCACAAAATGAACCATCTTCAACTGTTCGTCTGCATGGGACTCTCCTGTGGCAGGGGAGGGCCCATGGGAGGGGGGTGGAAAGAAGGTGGAAAATTTGTCTATGTAAGTATCTCTCTTATATTTTTTCTTTTTGTAACCTGTAAAACTAATAAAAATTATTTAAAAAAATAAAGCAAACTTTGGAGCTCATAAAGCAAAAGGAACTGTTCTATAACCCAAAACCAACCACAAAGTTGCTGAAAAGTCCTGTTATTTCACACCATCACTGAAAGAAGAAGCACACAAGGAAGGTTCGTGGAATGCCTGCAGAAGACTGCAAAAGCAAGCCACAGAGGATTCATGTAGAGCATAAACATTTTACTTGCATTATGGTGAATTATTTCTTATTGAGCCAGTTTGTGAGAAAAGCAGAGTTAAGAATTGATTAGTATTAGTTGAAAGAGTTTCCATTCTAGAAGCACATAACGTTTTCTAGATTTCACCTAAAATGTCCCCTTGAGAAATCTGAGGCATGTTAAAAGTTTATAAATGATAATGCTACAATCTCTTTATATTGTTGGAAGCATTTTGATCCTCTTTTTCCACACCCAGATATATCCTGCACAGGGAATCTGTAGATGTTCTACGTGCCCATAGAAGCCTAGTGAAGTGGCCTTGGTCTCTGATATTATGCCTTTAACTTTCTGTTTTATGCAGCTTCTTTAAAATTAGATCAAATAGTATGGATAGATTTTTTTTTCCCTCTCCCGTTACAAAATAAGCCCAAAATGGTCATACTGACGAAGAAGGTTTCTTTGAAGTAATTTCAAATTCTGAACTTCAGGGAGATGTTCTGTGATACTAAATTAAATTGGAAGGATGAACCCCATGGATGGAACAAGACAGCAGATAAAAAGAAGACACAAATTTATTCTGCCTGTATTACTCTCTGTTTGACCATTACTAAAGGTACTCCATAGTTTGATTCAAAGGCTGATTAATGAAAAGAACTCTAACATTTGCACCCATAATAGGATTTCCTTGCTTTAAAGAAAGTTGGGACTTTTATCTTACCTGATTTTATCGAATAAGGATTCTAATTCTGGGCATTAGCTGTCACATTTTGGAACATGATGTTACATGAACTTGAATTTTTGCTTGAGTAAGAACTGAAAGGGGACCCAGGTGGCGCTGTGGTTAAACCACTGAGCCTAGGGCTTGCTGATCAGAAGGTCGGCGGTTCGAATCCCTGTGACGGGGTGAGCTCCCGTTGCTTGGTCCCAGCTCCTGCCAACCTAGCAGTTCGGAAGCACGTCAAAATGCAAGCAGATACATAGGAACCGCTACAGCAGGAAGGTAAACGGCGTTTCCATGTGCTGCTCTGGTTTGCCAGAAGCGGCTTAGTCATGCTGGCCACATGACCTGGAAGCTATACGCCGGCTCCCTCGGCCAATAATGTGAGATGAGCGCGCAACCCCAGAGTCGGTCATGACTGGACCTAATGGTCAGGGGTCCCTTTACCTTTTTAAGAACTGAAAGACTCTGGGCTTTGTGTTATGGCGATGGTAGGCAATGGAGGATGAGAACACATACAATGGAAGTCAGTTAGTTCCCATGAAGCGGGGTTGTGCTATCCTGCAGGAATTTTTGACTTCCACTTGCCCACAACCACAAACACCTCCTTAGCTTCAAAAAAAGTTTAGCATATGGTGCTTGGGTGGGGGGTGGGGCTTCTTGAGGGGGAAATAGTAAAGCACCATGAGCTCGCCATACTAGTTTCACAGATCCTTGAATTCTGTCCATAAAATTATTTTAATAATAATAATAATAATAATAATAATAATAATAATAATAATAATATTCCCCAGCCACCCTGGGCAAATTCCAGCATATATAAAACATAATGAAAAGTCAAACATTAAAAACTTCCCAATACAGGGCTGCCTTCAGATGTCTTCTAAAAGTTGCGTAGTTTTTTATCTCCTTGACCTCTCATGGGAGGGTGTCCCACAGGGCAGGCACCACTACCGAGAAGGCCCTCTGCCTGGTTCCCTAACTTCACTTCTCGCAGTAAGGGAACCACCAGAAGGCCCTTGGGTGATGGGTGTGGAAACGCTCCTTCAGGGTGGGTGAGTTTGGGCTGCCAACCATTGGAAACAACTAGTATAGGTTTTACATTATTTTTCTACTCGTTTTGTATTATTCTGTAGAGAAATCTAGTTCTAAACCATTCTGCATCTGCCACGGTCAAAATAAATAATATCCAAAGGGAATCAAGATCCTTAGGGAATAATGCTTCATAATATTTTACAGCTTTGTTGCTCTGCTGCTTACTAACTTTGGGTCTATTCTTATTCGTCCCTATCTTCTCTTATTTGCCCCTTTGCTGTGCTGCTGCTTGTACATTTGCAGTAAACACACACACACACACACGCATTTCCGAGAATAACTGCGAGTCAAGCAACGCAAACAACAGGCTGGATGTCTATGCTGGGAGTGGTGTTTCCTCATTGCTAAACTAGCCTGCTGCTTGAAGGCTGGTAGCATTTATTCTTTATCATGACTTTTGAGTGTGCACACCAGCCTGCTAATCCAAGTGGCAACTTAAATACTTATCTGAGAGCACAGCTACTTGTGGGGAGGTGCTCTGTTCTGTTGTTTCAAGTCACACACAATCTTGCAGGAACATCGTTCCTCGTGCTTACTGTCTAGGTACTGGGTGAAAAATTATGTATTTAATGATGCACTGACTTCCCTGGAATAAACCTCAGAAGTAGAACCCTAATCAACGACTCCATATGGCATCTGATGTATTTTACGGCGGTATGTTGGCCAGCTTCTTAGATTACCTAGCAACACTAAATTTTATTTATTATCTTGCATAAGTATCCCTCTTTTCTTCTGTTTGGAACGCACATCTCAGCTGCAATAGACTCCTTGAGAGGATACAAACCGTAGATTTAAAAAATGCTTAAAGCAATCTATACATGCAATACCCAAGCCAGGAAAGCTATTGAATAGCTATGCAGTGGATCATCAACATCCAGGGAAATTGTGCAGCTGTTCAATTGTACTAAAAAAGTAGTTGTTCTGAGGGTTTCTTTTGGGGGGTGGAATGAAGCTGTACAGGGAAAATATCCATGGAGCAGCTTTTTATTACTACATCATGCAGACACTCCAGAACAAGTGAATCTACAGACTGTGCCTATTCCACAATTAATGCTCGGTGTGGAAGCAGTTTCTTTCATTGAAATCCTAGAGTTAATATTTTGCAACAATGCTGCCTCATCTGGGCAGATTGGAGCTGAATTCGGGCAACAACTGTATTGTGTTCTGGACAATGCTATTTTTCTAGAAAAAGAGGTGACGGAACTCACCATGAACACCTCCCTTGTTCTCCTAGAATGGCAATGGCGCCCATCTGAGAAATGCCAAAACTAAGTTCCGGTGAGCTCTGGCTGAAAAAAAGGCTTGTTTCTGGAGAAACTGTTTTTGTGAGGGACAGCTGTGGAAGGGAACTCTGCTTCCTCTTTGAAAACAATGTGCCTCATCATTCCCTTCTGCATGTGGTGCAGAAAAAGCATCATGAACCCAGACCAGTCCCTCTTTGGAGTAAGACTACAACTCTCTAGTTAATCTCTAGAAGATTTCATTATGGGGAAAGCCCTAGCTCCTCATAAACTCCATCACTGAAAAGGATCATGAGGCCAGTTCCCCTAAAGCCTGAGAAGTTAGCACAACCATCCTCAAACTCTAGTTTATGAAACTTCCACCATGTGGACGTTGTCCCAATATCAACAAAGTCAAATGCTCCTAAATCAAGGTGGAACGATTTAAAGGTAGAAGCCTCGTTCAGTGTGGAGACAGAGCCCACAGCCTGAAGAAAGCCAAACCCCTACCTAAGGCTTATTCAGGGTTTCCTAGTTTGCCTGGCTCCCAGCAAAAGTCAGACCTCTCTGTGGTGCTAACCTCTGCTTTGGATTTCCTGAGATCTAAACTCCTCTTGGTCCACATTTCCAGAACCTTGCCAGCCACCTTAAAACCTGACATTTTGTTACCCCTGACTCCTGTTCACTGAGCTCTGCTCACTGGACCCTGGATGTGGAGTTAATATCTTCCTCCACTGGAACCTGGATCTACGTCTCCTCCAGCAGGGACTGCTGCCTAAAAAAGGAGCATGCTAACACATCGATATGAATCATCACTGTATTTTGTGCTGAGAACGAATTTGAAACAGTGCTCCTTTTACATTTTATTCCCCTTTTGTTTCTCTGGGTCCAATCCCATGATGGATCATAATGATTTTTTTTAAAAGTGTGTGTGTGTGTGTGTGTGTGTGTGTGTATACACATTTTTAAAAATGTATTTTATCCATTCATCTGATTTTCCTCCTAAAACTGTATGTGTGTTTAGATTTCCAACCTTTAAAATAATGTTATAGCATCATCTTTAAATTATCATTTCAAAGGTAAAATGGTAAAGGTAAAGGACCCCTGGACGGTTAAGTCCAGTCAAAGGCAACTATGGGATTTGGCACTCATCTCGCTTTTTAGGGCCAGGGAGCTGGCATTTGTTCACTGACAGCTTTCCAGGTCATGTGGCCAGCATGACTAAACGACTTCTGGAACACCATGATGGAAACCAGAGCGCACGGAAACACCGTTTACCTTCCCACCACAGTGGTACCTATTTATCTACTTCCACTGGCATGCTTTTGAACTGCTAAGTTGGCAGGAGCTGGGACAGAGCAACGGGAGCTCCCTCCGTTGTGGGGATTCCAACCGCCGACTTTCCGATCGGCAAGCCCAAGAGGCTCAGTGGTTTAGACCACGGCGCCACCTGCGCACTGAAATGCACTGAAATGTGTGCTTTGAAGGAGCAGGGGTGGGAGAACACCTTGAGAAAGCTTTGCAATGCTGCTCAGATAGTAAAGGAGCCATGCTTAAGTGCTACAGTTAGAAAATTAGACAAAGATTTGATCCAAAAATAATAATAATTGTGGGGAATGGTTGCACAGAAAGAGTTGAGCAAATGAAGCATTAAATAAGCTTCTTCTCTTGAAGGAGAATGAATGGGATAATGTCTTGAAAAGAGGACAACACAAGATTTCAGTACAGACCAATTGCAAGGAGGCTGGGATTCCTTAATGAAGTAAAAACGTTTACAAAAGACATATTGACAATGGAACAATGGGTGACTGATTTTGTATACCACTCATTTGTATCATATCCTATCCTTCATTTAAGGAGGGCAGCAAATGCTAGGTTGTTCCATTTTATCTTCACAAACAACTCGGTGCAATAGTTTGGCTGGCAATCCAAGCCAGGGCTACCCAATGGATTTCATGGCTGTATATTGTCATGGACACAGCTCCTGGTCTAAATCCAGAAATCCAGCCACTATATCACATTGGTAGTCAAGAATATACCACCTCCTTGAATGATTATCAGTGTGCCAAAAATAATAATCTGGTGTGGACGTACTTTGGATCTAGAGCCTGAGACTCTTAATCTCAGAGTGATGGGTTCAAAGCCCCATGTTGAGCAAAAAATTCCTGCATTGCAAGGGGTTGGACTAGATGATCCTTGTGGTCGCATCCAGCTCTACAGCACAATGATTCTATGTCTTTTACACAGCAGCTCAGCAGCTCAGCATTAGGTTTGCTTTGTTTACTAAAGCATTCATCCGCTTTTCCTGTATTTAAAAGTCTAAAATAGAAAGACAGTTACGTTCATGAAAGACTAGACACCCCCTTTTTGCTCTCTGTGTTGAGAAAGATGTTTTGTATGTGTATTTGTTTTATCCTTGTGTTAAAAAAAGGATTCCATTTGTGAGTGTTGGGGTGGGGGATGGGATTGGCTTCTCCTGTGATCTGAAGAAGAAATGCCTTGGTAAGCTGTGATCAAAAGAAGAAAAACTTCTGCAATCATTCATTTTAGCAAAAATTAATAAAAGTAGTAAGTCAAAGAAGACAGAGGAGGCAGATGGCAAATAAAAAATGTACATAATTTAAATAATAATAAACCCAACTCTGCATAAGACCTTTCATTCAGTTCGGGGCCTCTACAAAGTCAAAAACAGAAGCAAAGTGCTCTTTTAATCTCAGTATTACATAAATAAAATGCTCTTTGTAAAGACTGGAATAATAGGGCTTTCAGAGGAGTATGTTTGCAGATGAACTTTTTACACTGCAAGCTTATGCATGTCTGACTCCCAGAAGGATGTTTCACTGAATTCAGTGGTGCTTACTCCCTGGTAAGGTAATGCCAAAATCCACCATCGCCTGAGCTCTGCGAGTGCGGCTTTCTCCCGATTGAAGTGCAGAGTGTTTGAGGACTGGGACATTCGCAGAGAAACCAAAATGCTTGTTTACAAAGCTATTGTACTACCAACCTTTCTGTATGCTTGTGAAACATGGACCACTTCTAAACACCATCTCCAACTCCTTGAAAGATTCCATCAATGGTGTCTCCAAAGGTACTTCTGTGGCACACGTACAAAATATCTGCAGGGGGGGGGGATATGGGGAGGGAACCTCCAAGCAGCCCTCTAATGTGAAGGCAGTGAAGGTCTTGTGTGAGTGCCTGGAGGCGGTTGCAGGATGGATGGCAGCTAACAGATTGAGGTTGAATCCTGACAAGACAGAAGTACTGTTTGTGGGGGACAGGAGGCGGGCAGGTGTGGAGGACTCCCTGGTCCTGAATGGGGTAACTGTGCCCCTGAAGGACCAGGTGTGCAGCCTGGGAGTCATTCTGGACTCACAGCTGTCCATGGAGCCGCAGGTCAATTCTGTGTCCAGGGCAGCTGTCTATCAGCTCCACCTGATACGCAGGCTGAGACCCTACCTGCCTGCAGATTGTCTCGCCAGAGTGGTGCATGCTCTAGTTATCTCCTGCTTGGACTACTGCAATGTGCTCCACGTGGGGCTACCTTTGAAGGTGACCCGGAAACTACAACTAATCCAGAATGCGGCAGCTAGAGTGGTGACTGGGAGCGGCCGCCGAGACCACATAACACCGGTCTTGAAAGATCTATATTGGCTCCCAGTACGTTTCCGAGCACAGTTCAAAGTGTTGGTGCTGACCTTTAAAGCCCTAAACGGCCTCGGTCCAGTATACCTGAAGGAGCGTCTCCACCCCCATCGTTCTGCCCGGACACTGAGGTCCAGCTCTGGGGGCCTTCTTGCGGTTCCCTCATTGCGAGAAGCCAAGTTGCAGGGAACCAGGCAGAGGGCCTTCTCGGTGGTGGCGCCTGCCCTGTGGAACGCCCTCCCATCAGATGTCAAAAAGGAAAACAGCTACCAGATTTTTAGAAGACATCTGAAGGCAGCCCTGTTTAGGGAGGCTTTTAATGTTTAAGAAATTAGTGTATTTTAATGTTTCTGTTGGAAGCCGCCCAGAGTGGCTGGGGAAACCCAGCCAGATGGGTGGGGTATAAATTATTATTATTATTATTATTATTATGGCAGGATGTTGAGCAACTGAACCCATTTGGACCCTCTGCTCATATGCAAAACCTACACAACACAAGTAGGGAGAGTGGGAATAAACATGCTAAACACTCCACCACCCCATCATGGAACATTCTGGCTAGTGGAGGACAAAGGTCTGAAGGCCGGGAGCCTCTTCTCCTGTGGAGACTCTCTGTGTGATTTAGAACCTCAATTGTGCAGGAAACCTTCACAAATCAGAGGCTGCCAGGGATGGTGTGGGCGAGGGGCAGTTGGCCCGCTTGCATATAAAACCTATGCCACCTACCTGCTCACGCGTAGGTTTTATATGCAAACAGAATGCCTGAACTGGACTTGGGCTGGATCTACTTTCACCTCTTAAACACTATTAGAATGATATTAGAAATATCATTCTAAAACGTCAAGACTCGGAAAGTCCTCTTCAGTTTCTTTTCCACCTGGTTTCTGGTAGAGGGTTGCTCTGCAGCCCCTCTCTGGTGTCACATTGTAATAATGCATTGTGAACGTCAAAAAAAATAACGTCATACGACTATATGGTTATCAGAATCATACCTTAACTCTTTTTTAGCACTGAAATCTATGAGTGTAGATTGAAAGAGGGGGAGGAAAACCTGGTTATTGGAGTGCAAGTGGGGGAGAAGCATGACATGGCTGGAACAGGAGGACAGAGGATCATACACACACGAGTTCATACACGCCTGGCAGAAAGTACTAATCTTTCTGGATAGGTTGCTTAACTTCATGGTTTACATTGAGAAGCTATTTTTCAGTGTCCTCAGAGACAGAAGAGAGACCTTCCAATGGGTTTTTGAAGCCTCTAGGGGGAGGGGCATTGATGCTCCCAGCCTCTGTGTGTGTGTGTACGAAATTCGCATGGGGGGTGCCAAACTGGGTCTTTGACCCAGGTGAAATACAGTATGTCCACTCTACCCCCCATGCCACCAAAAAAAGCTGAACCACTAATCTCAAACTAAGATGAAATGTGTAACAGCCCCCCACACTGAAAGAAACCTACAGTGAGGGCTGACACACACACACACACACACACACACCGAGGAAAATATAATTTACAAAACAGAAACCTGAATTCTGGTTATTTTCGCAAGCACATTTACCATGCTAAACAAATTAACTTAGCTTTCTTCATACTAACAATAGCTTTGGAGACATAAAGCTGTAACCTGGCAGCAGCCCATATGAAAGGAGAACCTGCCATTTGCATCCAATGCCATTTTCCACAAAACTACTCAATCCACAGTTGTATTTATCATGCTGGAGGTGCTGTTTTGTAGAAATTTCTCTGCTTCAAATGTCTATTCATTGACTATTTTGGTAGGTGAGCATCCAGAGGTTTTATGAAGCAGGGATGACTTCTTCACTGAAGGACTTTTTTCTGCATAGATTTCGGGACCTGTTGGAACATGAGATTTTCAAGGTTTCTAAGCCTATTTTATTATGTATTTATTATTAAATGTATAACCTGCCCTTCCTTCCAAAGGACCCCTGGGTGGCAAACAAATGCATGATAAAACAATAAACACATCTTAAAAACAAGTCCAACACAGATGCAGCTTGGGAAATATTTTAGCTTGATGAGCTTGTTGGAAGGGGAAGGGCTTCAGTACATACCTGCCAAGTCTCTCATGGAGAAATCCGGGATCGGCAGCCGCGCAACACCGGAAGTTGTGTAGACGCAACTTCCGGTGTTGCTTTGCCCATCTATGGGCACCAAAAATGGCCGGCGCTGGCGCCGGAAGTCGTGTCTATGCATGTCCGGAAGTGCGTAGACGCAACTTCCGGTGTCGCTTTGCCCATCTATGAGCACCGAAAGTGGCCGGCGGCAGCACCGGAAGTCGCGTTTACGCAACTTCCGGTGCTGGCACCGGCCATTTTCGGTGCCCATAGATGGGCATAGCGGCACCAGAAAAATGGCTACCAACAGGAGCCAAAATTAGGGAGATTAACGGGAGGGGAGCTGAAGCGGGAGACCGCAGGGAAACGGTAATGAAAAACGGGGGTTTCCCAGGAAATATGGGGTACTTGGCAGCTATGCTTCAGTAGGGTGGCTGCCTCAGGCTCCTGATTTGGGGTGTTGTGAAATTGTTTATTATTTAATTAGCTGAAGTTGTATTTTTACTCCTAGGGAGAGGCATTTGCGGAATTTTCTGCCTCAGTTGAACAAAGAACTTGGCTAGCCTTGATTACTATGTAGAAGGGGTGGGGGGCACAAGACAAAGCCTTTACACAAAGGATGGTGACCAAACCACTTTACTTAGAACTCTAAGACACATTGGGCATGATATTAAAACAAAACCATCTAGAAATCTATCTGAACTGCTTCAGGACCTAGTCTCTAGCACTCCTGAGCTTTGTGTAAAAAATGGACAGCAACTCCAGACCCTCCAATTGTCCCTATTTTCCAGGGACAGTCCCAGTTTTACAGAAGCCGTCCCAGTTTCTGATTCCATCCCCGAATGTCCCTCTTTTCTTTAGGATGTCCCTATTTTCATCGGAGAAATGTTGGCTATGATGGTCAGGGATGATGGGAGCAACAGCTCAGTAACATCCCGAAGCCATGGATTAAGTCACCAACTACTGTACAGCTTGCTTAGTCACATAGAATTTGGCGTTTTCAGGTTTCATGCTAATTAAATAAAATGAGTTTGACCAAACTGCGGGAGGCAGTGCAAGACAGGAGTGCCTGGCGTGCTATGGTCCATGGGGTCACGAAGAGTCGGACACGACTAAACGACTAAACAACAAATAAAATTGACCTGCAATACATTCAAAATATTTTTTTAAAAAAACACAAGTTAAGAGTTTTGAAAATTCTCTTTCCCTACATCATCGCTGCAGATCATTGACACATAGGATTATGTTACTGAACTTATTAATGATGAACAGTTTACAAACATTTGAGTGAACAAATTTGGGGTCACAGAATAAATTGTGCAAGAGGTTTTTCTTTTTTAAGAAATGCAGATTTATTGTGAACTTGAGATAGACTTGGGAGAAAAAAAGATACCTAATCTTTAACAAACAAAGGTCTAAAATAAAGCAAGCTCACAACATACTAAAAGGGGGGAATACAAGGTCTGAGAAAGCAGGCTTAAAAACCTTCAAATTTTCATCCCAGCATAACTCGTGTTTACATGAAGACATAAGTTTATATCTTCATGTGAAGTTTATATATTTGCCCATTTGTTATTCCTCTTTATATTCAGAAATAAAAAAAACATCAGTCTTTATGTATGAATCATTTTGGTTACCCCTGAATTTACTAAATAAGGTATTTATCTCTGTTGGCCAGATAACCTACTTCCTGGGGAGGAAAGGGCAAAAGCAATGCGTCTATAGAAAATGATTGGAAAAAATTGCTAGCTGTGTTTCCTTTTAAGTTTCTAGGTGACTTTCCAAAGTCGGTCTAGATCAGAAGGTTATGTAAGAAAGGTTGGATTGAGCAAAAGGGGTGGAAGGAGTATTTGCTTTCCCAGCAATGTCCTCTGGAGAATTTGTCTTTGCAACACATGACAGTCCCTTTTTTTCTTCTTCTTTCTTTTCAGTAGCTAACTAAAAATATTGATTTGCTTTTCTTATATGTATTGCTTTGAATTTGGAAACAGAAGGGGGGTTTAAGTCCTTTTCACAGTGCAGCCCATCTACTAGTTAATCCTTATGACTCAAAGGCCCTTTTTCATAATGTCAGATATTTAGAAGTTGATGTGACTGGAGAAAAAACACTATGAACCTGTATGTCATGTGCCTGAGTCCAGGTACTGAAAACCAATAAACCCCATGATAATAATAATAATATTTATACCCTGCCCGTCTGGCTGGGCTGCCCCAGCCACTCTGGATGGCTTCCAGCACACATAAAAATAATAATAAAACATTAATAGTAACAATCAGATCCTGTATAAAGTCACAATAACTTTAAAATAAACATCTTATATCAAATAAAGCAAGATTCAATCATCCATTAGAATTCGATAGTAAACAGTAAAATTAAACATCAACAAATAATAATTTAACAGAATGGGGTAGGTACATTGTGTATGCCATCAAATGCCAACAGTGCCCTTCAGCTCTCTATATTGGACAAACAGGCCAAACCCTACGCCAAAGGATAAATGGACATAAATCTGACATTAGGAACCACAAGACAGAGAAACCAGTAGGAGAACACTTCAATCTCCCAGGACATTCTATACAAGATCTCAAAGCAGCTGTTTTATTACAGAAAAATTTCAGGAACAGACTGGAAAGAGAAGTTGCTGAATTGGAACTCATTACCAAGCTCAAAACCATGGAGCCACCTGGGATGAACAAAGACATTGGACTCTTATCTCATTATGCATGATCAAGCTTTCTTTAGCGCCTCAGCCGTTGCTCCCCCCCCCCCCGCAGGACCAATTGCAGTCATCAGCAGTCGTTAACAGCCATCTACAGGTTTACCACTCCCATCAGCCCATCACCCATTCCCACCCACCCACCCCACCCTCTGTATATACATAAGGGTCTGACACTTCTGTTTCAAGTGTATCTGAAGAAGTGTGCATGCACACGAAAGCTCATACCAAAATAAAAACTTAGTTGGTCTTTAAGGTGCTACTGAAGGAATTTTTTTATTTTGCTTCGACTCAGACCAACACGGCTACCTACCTGTAACTAGGGGTAGGTACAGTTAACATCTTGCACAAACAGAAGACGCTTCTAGACATGTAAATATGACCCTAACTTCCACCAAGGCCTCTCCAGCTATGCTTCCTAGTATTATCACATCACACTCTGTTCCAGAAGGTCCCCCAGACCTCATCAGGATTACAGTGCCACAGAGGAAAGGAGAAAGCTGGAAAACCCTGTTGTAGACGGAGCTCATCACAATTACAACAACAAAAAGGCTTGACACATCTCGCTTTGCATGTCATATTGGTTTCACCTTTTAAGTTGCATTACTGAAATAAATGAACTTTTCGATGATATTCACATTTTTTGAGTTTCACCTGTATGTACTGAAAACCTCCAAGAGATTTTTTTGAGGCCCAATTGGGAAAGAGAGAGGAGCACTAAATCATCTGCATACAAAAAGGCTGAGATTTTTCTGTTCCTAATTACTGGAGTGGAGGAGCTTGTGTTGGCTATATATGCCACCAAGTCATTAATAGAAAGGTTAAAAAGAGTGGGAGCCAGAATGTTAACTTGCTTTACTCCTAGCAACATTTTAAAAGTGTCAGTCATACCACCATTTAAACCTATTCTGACCCTCATAAGTCTGCAGTCAATGTTGGCAATTTGAATTCCCCCCACAGTCTATTTTAATGCAGCATAAAGATTGTTCTGAATGTCCTTAGTATATTTTGTTATACTATGGTTCAGAGCAAAACACTGATCAATGGTCCTGTGTCATCCTCTGAACCCCACTTGATACTTTGCAACCAGTCTGATACAGTAATTTTTGAAAGGGATACGATGCATATACTGTAGCTTTGAGATGTCTAACAAGCTAATTGGCCTATAGTTTTTATAGAGCATTCCTATCCCTTTTCTTATAAATCAGGAAAATGATACTCATTTTCCACCCAGAGGGCATTTGGCCTGTGGCTAAACAATCATGATATGAAAACACACATTAATTAATTCTCTCTATGGCAGGTTTTGTGTGTGTATTTCAAAAAAAGCAGTGAATATTTTAAAATGCTTTTGATTATAATACAACTCTTCTATTTAACTCACTGAAAGTATGTGGGATTCTAACACATCCAATTATGCTCATTGTTCTACACTACAGTATGATGTTGTTACCCCACCACCCCTTCCTGGATATTCTTTAGAAAATAAGACAGCCAATGATTGATAATTTCAAGACTGGGGACATAGCTATACAGCTGCAAATAAAAACGTTCTAAGTGTATTGTAAAGTGCATTATACAAATGTGACACTAGATGGCTATGGTGAGCTATGGCAAATTAAATACATTTTCCAAAAAATAAATAAATTAAAAAGCATTTTTACAACTTTTTTTAAAATATGTGTGTAGATTCCACCAGTGTCTGATCAAAGTGCAGGATAACACATAGCCACCAGAATGATTTTTGAAAAACGTTATTTCTACAGCTTCTCGTGGGGCAACCAATGAGATATAAATGCAATAAATTAATTCCTTAATAAGAAAGAAATTACTATTTCCCATGCAAAATTCTATTGCCCAAAATATCTCCTACTGGCTTTAAGGAAAGTAGCACAGCACTTGGCTGTCATATAACCCATTTCTATTGCACCAAGCACATTGCAGTTATTTCACAGTGCAACACTTTTACTAGAGGCCAGAACACAGACTATCAAGATCAGTATGGGAAGCAATTTAGATAAATTTCAAGTCCAGCTACAAGCAAGGATGACTCATACTTTGTATGGAATTTAGCCCTGCTCTCACTCTTATTATGGGATTCGTTTCTGGGAGGTTAGCATTAGATTTCTTCCCATCAAAATGGTATCTCTCCCCTGTCATTCTCTCCCCTGTCATTTTGACTCTTAGGGAAATGCTATGCCAAAGAGGTGTATTTTTACAGTGTGACCTAGTGGTGGCGAGGCGATGACATTATCTTATTATCAACATCCCCAAGTACTCGAAAATAAACCCACCGCTGAGTCAAATCCAGAAGGGGTGATTTGTTAAATTACAGGACACCAAGAGTGAATAAAATTGAAGGCACTGAATCAGGAGAGGCATAAATACCGTGTGTCCTGGGTTTTTTTTCTGGAACCATTGCCATAAAAAGTCTCATAGCACAAGTATGGTCCCTTTGCATTTCAAAAACTTTGCCATGTGCTCATTTAAAATACAGTACGGATGATACTTATTCATTGCCATTTAGATCTAGGGTCAAATGTTGCAATTGGTACTACAGCTGATGCAAGGGTGCCCAGCCCTGGAGACGGCTTGAGAACTAAGCTATTTATGAACTCTTTAGGGTGAGCCACACAATTCATAAGCTGTGTTGCCAATCCACATTTGGGATCATTATAGGTACACACGCACCTGGCAAGTTCATGCAACATCTTTTTGACCACTCATTGTAGGCAGAAATTATATATATTCTTTCGGAAGAAAACCTTCTCCGTCCTACAAGATGGAAGAGACAAACGTCCCTTTGCCACTTGATTTTTGTATTTTGTAAGTGACTTTACACTATCCCATTTATAGATAACATTCACAAGAGGAACTATAAAGCAACAGTTGGGATACTACATTATTGGCATTCCCCATGTGCGCATTACATACTTGCAATAAAATTAGATGGATAAATAAAGCACCTTCAGGAACGGATGCTAGATGCTTTTGCTGGAGAATGTTAAAAAGTACTTGCAATTCTTGCACTATAGTGCCATCTACTGTGCAGAGCCTCGTTTTAAAATGGCTAGAAATTACTCTTGCCGCAACATGGTGCTCAGCTTGCATAAATATGCTTCTTGTATCTGCCATTTCTTAAACCAAATGCAGATCCGCTGAAGTTTTCATTTTCAGAGTTTCCAGCATTGTCTAATATTCCAATGTGTGATCCTAACATTTGTTCTGAGAGCTTAGAATAGGATACCATCCACAGATATACTGGTCTAACATGATGTTGTGCCAGTGTTGTTAGATGTTATGAAAGCTACCTTTGGCATGCAGAACCCCCTTCAACACCTGCTGGATTTAGAATTTGCCTAAGGCCCCATAGGGCAGTCTCAGTGTCTCCACATTTTAAGAAACAAAGGAAGGAAAGGCACCTGATGCAAGACCTTGGAAGAGCTGTTTCCAGCTAATTTTAAAATATACAACACTGAACTAGGTGGGCCAACAGTATGATAGTTTCTCATATCCATGAGCTCATTTGAACAAAGTAACATTGGTATTTCCAACACCATCTTATCTGTAGGAACATAGGACAATGCCTTATCTCGAGTTGAATCCTTAGCCCATGTAGTTCTATACTGGTTCTCGGCATCACTCCCAGGTTTCTGAGCTCCAGGGATTCCAGGCACTTAGCCAGGGTTCGGTTTCCTCAGAATGAGGGACAGCGGAGACTGCGGTGTCTGTAGGATATATGGCTTATTCACACACACACACACAATCTGAGCCTCCGATGGAGGGGCTCATAGTCAACACCGCAAGGTCTTGCTTCTCTGACAACCATAGCCTTAGATTCCAGCACAGATTTCCACCTGCCACCTGCTTCTAGCTCACTAAAAGTAAAAGACCCCTGGATGGTTAAGTCCAGTCAAAGGCAACTCTGGGGTTGCGGCGCTCATCTCGCTTTCAGGCCGAGGGAGCTAGCGTTTGTCCACAGACAGCTTTCTGGGTCATGTGGCCAACATGACTAAACCGCTTCTGGCACAACAGAACACCGTGATGGAAACCAGAGCGCACAGAAACACCGTTTACTTATTTATTTAATTGCACTGGCGTGTTTTCGAACTGCTAGGTTGGCAGGAGCTGGGACAGAGCAACGGGAGCTCACCCCATTGCAGGGTTTCTTCCAATTGGCAAGCTCAAGAGGCTCAGTGGTTTAGACCACAGCGCCACGCACGACTCAACTCTGGCTTTTGTCTTCCTAACTACCAGCCAGTTGAAGGAAGGAGGCCAGCCATTTGTTTTCCGGCACAAAGCTACTTCCTTTCTGTTAATGACCCATATAGGCCATTGCCTCACTGAGAACCTAGCCTGGCTATTTCAGGAATTAAATCCTTGCTGGATCCAGGAATCAGAAGGGATTTGGGCACACAGCACCAGATTTAGGGTGATGCAGGTGGTTCCCATGTACAGGGGACTGAGCTGAGGTGCAAAACAATAATAATACCTATATTTATACAGGTACCTACTGAGAAGATCCATTAAAAAGCAACAATACCAAAAAGAATTACTGTGGAAATAAGAAATATTTTTGTGCAAGGGTGCCAAATTCTGTCTTTGCTCAGGGTGTTATATTTCCAAAGTCTGTCCCCACTAGCCATCAGCACAACTCATGATACATAAAAAAGTGACGATGCATTTAATTTTTAATCTTACAGTCACACCTTAAGTCTTATTTTAAGATTAGCAGATTTTTTTCAATGAATCCGGAAACACTTTTCAACTTTAATGGATTTTGTATGGGGACTGATCTTATGGAATATGCAAAAATTGTGAAACTTACCGGAACAATAAGAAATCAAGATAGCCATTTTTTAAATGAAAGAATGGAAATTATTTGTTGACTATTTACAGATAAATTATATAAACAGATAAAAAACATTGGCAGGATTATTGTAATAACTTGCAGTTTTATAAGAGTGTATATTTAAAGAAGATGAATAAATGAGAAAATTAACTTAATTCGGATATGCGGAAGATATTAAAAATAAATTTAAGGAACTGCAGAAAGAGGAGGAAGTCAAGTTTTGAAATGTCAAAATGATTGTAAAATTAGTGAAATGTATAAAATCAGTGAAATGCATAAACTAGAAAAGTACAAAATAAAAACACATAAAATACAAAATAAAAATAAAAATTTGCATTTCCTTAGGTGAGACTCCAGTGAATTCGATGAGGCTTATTCCCAAGCATGGTTGTGTTATAAGGACCACGACCGGGCATCCCCATCTTAGGCAAGTTCGCACACAAAACATGCCTGTCTGCGTTTGGCAGCCCTGTTTAGGGAAGCTTTTAATGTTTAATCCATTATTGTATTTTATTTTTCTGTTGGAAGCCGCCCAGAGTGGCTGGGGAAACCCAGCCAGATGGGCGGGGTATAAATAATAAATTATTATTATTATTATTATTATTATTGTTGTTGTTGTTGTTGTTGTTGTTGTTGTTATTATTACTATTTTAATGTTTGGTGGATTTCTGTATTTTAATATTTTGTTGGAAGCTGCCCAGAGTGGCTGGGGAAACCCGGCCAGATGGGTGGGGTATAAATTATTATTTTTATTATTATTATTATTGGTGGAGTCACGGGCAAGTTGTGCCCAAGGTGGCAACCTAAGAGACACGACGCCCAAGCACTGTATGCAGAGAACTCGGGCTGCCCAATTTCTATTAAAATCAGGACCGGGTTTAGGTTTGACGAGACCCTAAGCTACTGAAGGTAATGGAACCCTTTATATTAAGGTTACCAGATTTTTTTCAATGAATCCGGGGACACTTTTCAACTTCCTACTAAATAGATGGATTTTGTCAGGGGACTGATTTGTAAATCTGGGGACTGTCCCCGGGAAACGGGTACCTCTGGTAACCTTACTTTATATGCGGTATTTTAGGGAGCAGGCTAGCAGGTGGGGCCCATTACTTGCATCATAGGAGCCTACACAACACAAAACACTGTTGCTGTGTGTAGGTTTTATTCTATTTGTTTTTTTTATCTTATATTTTGGAAGTGTACATCCAGTTTATTTTTCCTTTAAATTTTTTCGGGGTCCCCAAGAGAGTGGGGCCCTAAACTATAGCTTCTTTAGCTTATACGTAAATCCGGCACACGCACACACATCTTTGACAGCAGTCAAACGTCTGGCTTTTCCTGCAGCTCAAAACCGGGGAGAAAAAGCAAAAGCAACCCCAAGAACAAACCAAATAAACAAACCCATGGTGGGGACGTCTCCAAAACGTGACCTAAGCATTTGTAAGAGCTCCCTGCTTTCCATTGCTTTTCAGCTCCCTGAACGATACCCCGCTTTAGAACTTTCTTCGTACTTTATGACGCTCATAGTGGGAAAGCCCACTCCCACTTTTACTTTCTCTCTATGGCTTCCGTGAAGCAAGAGCGTCCCCGGAAGAGAGGAGGAGGGAAGGAGGGAGGGAACCGGAAGAAAGGGACGAGAGAAAGGCATGCTCAGTGCGCATGCCCCTGCAGCCCACGGCGGTTTCTTTTGAACGCCTCAGCTGCTGCCTTTCTCATGGAGTTCATGGACGGCCCGCCGCGTTGTGCCCGGCCTGTCTTGACAGGTACCGGCCCGGCGGAGAGGCAGCCTCCTGTCAGGCCTCCCAGTGGGGATGGGGGAGCCTCTGGAGCGCTTTCCCAACATGTGCGGGCAAAGGAGGGCGGGGTCTGCCCTTTTTAGTCGACGGGGAGCGGGGGTCCCTCAGGCAGAGGACTTTTTCTAGCTTGGGGCGAAAGCTGGGCCTACGAAGGAGGCCGACTCACGGGCAGGGGCGCGCGGGGGTTGCAGCCTCTTTTGTCTCCCTGGCACTCGCCCACCCGCTTCTTCCTAAGGCATGTGCGTGAAGTTGACCCTTGGGGGCTCACTAGAAATGTTTTTTTACCTCAAGCTTAGTAGCCCCTCCGCTCAGCCCCCCTGCTCGTTTTCCATGGCTGACTGTATAAAGTAACAGGCCGCATGCTGTGTACCCAGTTTCTTAAAGGGCTTAAAAATAATAAATCCCCATTTTAAACAGTACTGAATATACCTTCCTTTTTGTACAATGTTGTTACTTCCTTAGCTACAGAGTGGTGGTGATTTATTAATTTTCTATACAGCCCAGCATCTGAAGAACAAGCTAAAAACACCCCCCAAAAATGCATGACATAGTAACAAACTATGCACTCCCCACACACAGTTTAAAAGGATGGATTATATATATATATATATATATACACACACACACACACACACACACACACACCTGGGTTGCCCACATGAGGAGACCCCACTGTTGGCCTCACTTACGTGGTTCAAAGGAAAGCAGAGCAATACATTTGGCCGTAGCTTGGCTGTAGGAGTTGCCAGAAGGAGGCATACAAGATGCCATGCAACCATCTTAGGCACTCCTCTAGATTTGCGTTGGGTTTACTCCTTACTTTTTTCATCTCTCAAGGATGTTCCACAAGGCAGTGAGTAAGAAGAACTATATGAATACTGTATGTTGTAAAGTGGGAATTAACTGACGCAATCCTGACACTGGACCCTAAAAGTGGCAATCCAAAGATTATTCAACATTTCCTACTATTTAGATCTTTCTCCTTTTTTTATTCCTTTATAGGTGTTGTAGCCTATGTTGAAGTATGGTCATCCAGCAGAACAGAAAACTACTCTAAAGTTTTTACTCAACAACTTATTGATATGGGAGCAAAAGTAAGTTATTCTTTTGAAGAAAGCAAAATGATTGTAAGTGTAACAATTGGTTACACATTGTAACAAATGTTGCTAGCTAAGAATATCAATGAATTTAACCACACTCCTCTGTGTGTTGGACTGTGGCCAAGGTGTATAGCAAAGCACTTTAGAATTTATCAGCTTTTTTCTGCCTAAATCAAATGTGTTAATAATTGACACATTTTTTAAAGCTGCACATTATCTGCTTACCTAGTAAAGTGGTGTGTCATAATGTATTGCTTTTCAGTACAACTTATAGGGAGATACTTTATGTTCTTATGTTCTATAGGTTTCTAAGACTTTCAACAAGCAAGTGACTCACGTAATCTTTAAAGAAGGACTCTCCTCCACATGGAACAGAGCTCAGAAGGCTAGGATTAAACTAGTATCAGTGCTTTGGGTTGAAAGGTAAGTACTGCCAGTATCTGTAGACTGCTTTTCATCATAGATGGTCACAAAGCAATTTGAAGAACAATCAGTAAAACAGGTAGGTAGCCGTGTTGGTCTGCCGTAGTCTAAACAAAATTTAAAAAATCCCTTCGAGCAGCACCTTAGAGACCAACTAAGTTTGTCATTGGTATGAGTTGACAAACTTGGTCTCTAAGGTGCTACTAGAAGAATTTTTTTAATCAGTGAAACAGTTCATCAGCCATATAAAGTGGCATTTAAAGCAAACAAAAAACATGGGTTAAAAAAACCCATAAATTTCCTAGTTAAGTATAATACAACACACTTAAAATGTCAACAGAAATAGAAAGGTCTTCACCAAGTGCACCAAGTTCAGCAGGCTGCAAGGTATATCTCATATCAGCTGGGAGGGGTTTCACAGAGTTGAGCCCACAATGCTATCTGAGACATGGATGACCAGGAACAGTGACTCCCTTGAAGACCTCAGTGATCTGGCAGGGATATAAGAAATCAGGTGGTTTTTGAGGTATCCTGGACCCAAGTTGTTAATGGCCTTGTAAATTAATACAATCAACCTTGAACTTAGCCCAGTAATATATTGGCAGCCAGTGCGAGCTTTTAAGGAAAGGAGTTATGGGCTGCTGGTAGTTTGTGCCCATCAACAGTCTACTCTGTGTTAAAATTAGTTGAATACAACCAAGTCTTGAGGTTACCAATGCATGAATCATCATGGCCTGGCAATCCCTGTCCTGGAAAAGCCAAAGTTGGTATATCAGACATAGCTGAAAAAAGGCAGCCCTACCCATTGAGACTACTGTAGTGCAAGTAACAGAAATGGGTACATGAACACCTGCAAACTGAACCTTTTGTTTCAGAGGCAACTGGCCAATCTCCAGGGTATGAAGGGGGAAATACTGAAAGCAGAATGCTAGTAGCATCAGTGTGGATGTCAAAAAAAATTGCATATTTGAATAAAATGGTTGCAAGCAACAACTGCTGGCGACAATGTGTGATAGCCAAAGCTTTGTTGGCTGTGACATTAATGAAGACTTCTTCATTAACGCTTCAGGCATATTGAGTTTTGGGAAAAGAACAAGAAAAAGCAAGGAATGTCAAAATTAGCTGTCTGTAGTATTTGCTTTGATCAGCTGAGTACTGTATTAAAATTTAATTTTGTGGCGCACCGATGCAATCTGGCAAATGTTTTCATGACTGTATACATTTTCAACTTCATTAGTAAAATATACCAGATGTCTGGGGTAGATTTATATGTACATGTTTTACAACTGCAAGATCACTAGGTGTCACTAGAAGTGCATTGTTCAGCTACTTAACTTTTTTTGCTGCTTTCTCATAAATTCGTAATATGAAATTTATATCAAGAGATAGCAAATCAGGGATTTTCAAACTTCCTACCTGAAGGGGAACACTTTTCTGTGTTAACTTTTTTTGTTATGGAACACCCCTGTTGCAGAGTATTCTCTGGCGTAGTTGAAGATGTGCTCTCAGTTCTACCAGGGCAGTGGGTGAGCTTGTTTATTTATAAAGTTTATTGATTACCTAATCAACACAAGTTTTCAGGGAAGTTCATAATAAGTTCTGACATAATTGAAACATGAAAATATTAGAACATTAATTGAAACACTGTTGCCTTGGAGAACTGATGTTATTTGAAAACAACCAGCAGTAACCTGCAGTTTAGATCCCTTCAGGATCAGCCCTCCCAGTAGCCCTTGCCATTTCTGTTTTGCTGTGGCAATACAAATACTGTACTGGGTTGGATTAAACTAATAAGCTCTGTTAGCAGAAGTCCTATGCAAGAACTTCGACTTTCATAATGGGGCTTTCCCCTCTCCTCCCTCCAAAATTGGCTTGGGTGGGGGTTCTGGAGAACTCCCAGCACAGTGTGCAAGGGGAGGAGAAGGAGTATCATTTCCCCTGACAAGCCTAAATGCTGTGATGGAATGATAGCCTTAGTGCAATGCTGAATTCCTGTGGATGCTTAATGTTTAACAATAGTAAACTAACAGTTTAGTATTGCTAAACTCTAAACATTACTTGCTGCTGTGGAAAAGCAGTACAGGCAATCTGCAAAGCCATTTTACTATAGAAAGACCCTACATCAGATGGTATTGGAAAGCCACAGCAGCGAAATCAGGAGGAGGTTGGTGCCCTAGGGGTGGCAGTGATAGCTGCTGGTCTGTCTCAGGAGGCAGAATGTTTTGCCTTGAACCTGGAAGGACCCACAACAAAGCATTACAGTTGTGAAGTGCTCTTATTCGGAGATCCAGCCAGGATCTTCCCCAAAAGAAGTTATTCAGCATATTCTGTCTTCATGTTGTTTGAGATCTCTCTCACTAAAATAGTCCTTGTATGTATACAAAGCTTAGAATTTTTCCAAGCATCTTGATACCACCCCCTTTTTCATAAGTAGTACAGTTTCACCTATAGTGTCTAAATGAGTTTGTTGGTAACATCATCATATGATGAGTAAAGTTTGGCAATGGAGGACAGATCTTTCTTATAAATAGGCTTTAGAAAAACCCTAGAATTTCTTGGAGTGCAGATTGGACAACAGTGCTACAGAGTAACACAGTAACAGTTTAAGCCCATTATTAGAAAACTGGCAGTTCAAATGCTCTGTGAAGTGTTCACATCATTCATCACACAAAATTCAGTTCACAAACTCTTATCATAAGATTTATTCCTGTTATATAGATACTGAAAATGCATACCTGCTTTTAGTGAGAAATATTGACCCAGTGTGTTCTTAGAAAATACGTGTCAAGGCCATTTGATCCATAATGAAATGCTTACACTGAAAACACTTTCATGTGAAAATTAGTTTTTTGAACTTGCACAGATCATAGCTTGCAATTTATATATATAAAGTCCATAATCTCTGAAGCTTCTGTAACAGATCTATGGATTCCTAGGAGAGGTTGTAGATAAAGGCATAGTAGCTGGGAAGAAATGTATCTGTTAGACCACATTGCAAATATTTGGTTTGCTTTCTGTTACTGCCTGCTGTGTGTGGATTTTCAAATTTGTCTTGGTTGGTTTGACTAGATTAGGCATGACATAAAGGATTGAAACTTTTTGGCATGCTCACAGATAGGGAAGCTACAGCCATGTATGTTAGCAAGAGGTTAGCTGTTGGTAACTGGCAATTTTATATTCCTGAGTTTTCAGGACTGAAGAAATAACTAATAAAAATGTAAGTATTAGAAACAGTGTATGTTCTCTCATTGAAATCCCAGTGCTTGTGGTTTCAAAATAATAGGAGAGACCAAGGATGCTCACTTTGAACATAAAACAGAGTGACTGACATTTAAGCCTTGCCAGAAGGGCTTTGTCTTGAACTCTGGGTGCCAGCAAAACTAAGGAATGTGACCCCTGTCCTTCCTATCCAGTGCCTAAATTACTAGTTTATTTTACAGCTTTGTGCTCTATCTTCATTCTAATGAATATAAATAGAAATTGTAGCATATTAAACGTCCCTTTTACAAGCAGGCGAGTGGTTCATTTGGTGACCTGAGCTTTCTAGAAAAAAATATAACTCTAAGGGATCTTAGATATGATGGAAGGAACAGATGAGAAGTAGACTATAGAATTGTAGACTTGGAAGAGATTCAAAGGGTCATCTAGTTCAATGCAGGAATCACAGCTAAAGAATCCCTGACAGATGGGCATCTTATCCTATGTTTAAAAAACTCCAATAAAAGAGAATCCACCATCTTCCGAGGTTCGAGCCCTACCCTTCGGAGCAGATACCCTCTAGGGGCTGTGGCCAGCTGTGGCTTTGCAACCACATTTTACACTAAAGATATATATGAATTCATTTTTGTTTTGTTTTGTTCAGATGCCGAGAAGCTGGAGCACATGTTGATGAGTCACTATATCCTGCAATAAATACTAATGAAGGGTTACCTCAATTTATTAAAAAGGTATGTATATAGCTTCCTAATGGTCTTGAATGTAACCTTTAGTTTTTATTTCAAATTGATCCTAATTAATCTTTGGTCCTCTGAAAGGTGGATTGAATGCTTAAAATTTAGCACAGGTGTTCCAAAGTCCAACTTACCTATAAGTGACCTGGGGTTCAGTTAGGGGTGTTTACTAACATTCTAGCCTTGCACCCTGAGTAAATTATTTGGTAATGTTTGTTATTAACATTGCAGTTATCAGCTGCCCCCCCAAACCTTCCTTTTGCCTCCATAAATTTATGGTGGGTCACTCAATTTCTCATATGAAGCCAAAATGTCTGTAGCCTGTTTTTTAAATTATTATTATAGGTCAGTAAGGGTTTTGTACAAAACCCACCCTTTGGAGTGTTTCAGTTTATCTTACTCAGCAGGCTTCATGTAGATTTCCAAGAGTGTATCTCCTTAAAATAAAATAAAAAAGCTGTTCATGCAGTGTTCCTGCAGTTTTGAAATTGCATACTTATAGCAAGAAACCAGTGCACACATGCTGACAAGACTGAGACTGCTAGATATGGGTAGGAATGTTTTGGCGGCTGTGCTGTGGCTTGGGGATTGGTGGAAATATATTATACCTTATATACTGTATTTCTATATTCCCATGTCCTGTGAGAAATGTGAAAGAAGTATTATTTCTTAGATTTATGAATGCTTTAAATATTTTGTTGTTGTTGTTTCATAGCACAAATGCATGCAGCCCAAAGACATTGTTAGAAAAACTCCAGAAAATGACAGGAGACTACAAAAAAGGATTGATGTTTTGACTAAAGAGTTAGCTATACAAAAAGCAGCAATAGGCAAGTATAAAACCTGTTCTAATGCACTGAAAAGGAATTTTATTTTCCAAAACTTGAGGATGTCTTAAGGAATGGTTTTTCAATTGTGTTTGAAACTAATATCAAGAAGTGGAGGCTCTAGTGAAATTTGTAGGGTCAGATAAACCAAGAGAAGGGAGAAGGCAAATGTCTTCCTTCACTATTTTGCTTCCTCTTTATTGTCTTTCCCTACTGATTGATCATTTGTGGAGGAAAGAGGAACAGGAGCAAAAAGATTTTCCACAAACTTGTTTCTCTACAACTTTCTCAAATCCCCAATGGCCTGTTAAAGGAGGGATTTGGGGTCAATGTGCTCCGAATCCTTTGATTTCCCACTTTGCAATCTCTGGTTCGAAAGGAGAAACTCGGGCGTGCTCAGCTGTCATACGTAGTTCTAGTCTCTGTTCTGGGCTAGCCTCCTCTGCACTTCTATCTTTGGCTGGATATATTTTTGTGTCTAGGACAGCTGTTTACCAGCTCCATCTGGTACACAGGCTGAGACCCTACCTGCCCGCATACTGTCTTGCCAGAGTGGTGCATGCTCTAGTTATCTCCCGCTTGGACTACTGCAATGCGCTCTACGTGGGGCTACCTTTGAAGGTGACCCGGAAACTACAACTAATCCAGAATGTGGCAGGTAGACTGGTGACTGGGAGTGGCCGCTGAGATCATATAACACCGGTCCTGAAAGACCTACATTGGCTCCCAGTACGTTTCCGAGCATAATTCAAAGTGGACTCAGCCCAGTATAACTGAAGGAGCGTCTCCAACCCCATTGTTCTGTTGGGAGCCTCCCAGAGTGGCTGGGGAAACCCAGATGGGTGGGGTATAAATAAATTATTTTGATTACTATTATTACTATTATTTCCTGGAATCAGTAAGCTACAATAAAGTACATGTGCTTCACCCACATTCAGAACCAACTTTGAGCAAGAAAGGGAGCAGTCTTTGACAGACACTCCACAAAGTTTTTCTACAAGGGTAATGTGACCCAGATATCCAACCTTCCTTACTGCTACCCATGTTAGACACTCAGCTTTTCCATACTGTGGAATTCTATAGGATATTATAAATCAGATAACTTACGTTCGGAATAATATTTTCTGTTAGGGTTTCTCGAGAATTAGTGCCTTTTTAAAAAGTCTGGACTTAAAAAATCTAGCCACAGCAATCTATATATAGTTTTCTTTGCATGGATTAGCTGTAATACATAGGCCAAAGTTAGCTACACATAATAGGGAATCCAGCATCTAGCTTCCATGTGCATTTTCTCCCCCCCCCCTCCCCCGGGCTCTGCCTGATTGATCAGTAAGTTTTAAGTAAAACATTTATTAGCAGATAAAATTTGCATAGTTTCTTTAGCAGTGGCAAAAGTATTTGCAGAAGAAGATAGGACCAGGAAATTGTGGGGTTAGCATGTGTTGCTTATGCCACCTCATATCCCTATATTGTATTGCAGGCTTCCTCAAACTCAGCCCTCCAGATGTTTTTGGCCTCCAACTCCCATGATCCCTAACTGTGACTGAATCTGTCATGAATTGAATATTGAATTGAGTGAATGTCATGGCCTATAGGAGGCTATAGCTGATTGGCTAGAACCTTGAACCAGAGCGATACTGTTAGGAGGTGAAGATACACTGCAGCATTCTAGTTGTGTTTCCCACTTGTTTGGATATGCTTGGAAAGTTTTTGGAAACTTGCTCAAAACCTGTAGCTATTGAAGGGATCCCTTGTATAAAATTAGCTTTTCAAAATGTTACATTGAATATTGCCATTGAATACTGAATCCTCCTTATAATTCGCCTTTTAGAGCCAGATACACCAGTTTTGTTATTTGAAGATGATGGTTCATTAGTCTACAGCCCAGCAAGTAAAATAAAGAATATGTGCAGTGCAATGGAGAAAAGGATAAAAGAAATGAAGGAGAAAAGAGAAAATCTTTCCCCTACGGGTATGATTCTACGTTGCTTGTGATTTGTGAAAGGGCAAAAATTATTTTACTTTTTTACTTTCTGGGCATTGTCACCATTTTGCCAGTATTTTGCTCTGAACCAGACTATAGTGCTGGAAACATACTGATATATTTTGTTATGTTGTGTAAAACACCTGAGTTGGATGTCTTAAGTTTTGCAGCTTATTCATGCGCATGTTCTCTAAACCCATACATATTGAAGCCTTGTTCACTTTCCTCATAATATAGATAAGTATGAGAAAAGTTGCATTAAGCTTTAGCCTAAGTGTTGTGATGGGATGTGAAAGTTTTCCTTGACCCAAGAATATGTTACTTTTTTGTTCTAAACTAGCACATTTGTATTTATTTTAATCATAAATAGACTCTTTTCATGTTTTCTCCTTTTCTGCAATATCAAAAATCAGAAGCAAGTAGAAGTGTGGGGAATATTCTGCCTGTCAGATCTAGATTTAAGAACACCTTTAAGCTGTTAACAATCCTTCATTGAATAGATACAAGTCTCTCAGTATCTTTATGACTATTAAACATTGAACACTTAGCACGTCTAAAATATTTAAAACTAATTTGAATTTCTAAAAGGCTTGTAAATATAGTACTATATAGTAGTATATTGTGTCTGTATCAACACATTAGTATTTAATAAATTTATTTATTCTGAACCTTAACATGTATTGAAATACAAAAATTGAATCTATGAGTTACTTAGCTAATTATTTGCACTTTTAGCTTCACAGATGGCTCAGGGATCTGACGCTAGTTCTAATCCAGCAATGCATGAATCAGTTCTTGTTTCTACCAGTTCAGCTTGCGCATTGTCATCAGGTAAAAGGGGGGCGGGACTTCTAGTATTGTGTAAAAATTAAAACATAAATATAAAATATGTTCTCATGTTAGATAGCATATTATAAATAAGATGTTTTAACGATGCATATGAGATTAAATTGGATATGTGGCCTCTTTCAAGGCTTGCATCAGTGAACATGGTGTTTATGATGCTATAGTCATACAAAGGTTAAGGATTGCCTGGATGTTTTACTGAAGAGAGCTGTTGAAATAGACTTTTCTCAGTTATGAGGGGGCAATTCTTGATGCTCTAATATTTCTAATTGTAAACATAAAAGTATGACTTTTTAAGTCTCTTGCCTTGTTCAAAACTTCACTGATACAAAATAATTACTGTACAGGATTTAACCAGGCACAAGTTACTTGTTGCCAGAGGGTGCAATTTTGCTCACAGGGCCATATTCACCAGACCTTGCCCACCCAACCATCAGCTGAAGTCAGTGGGGATTAAAGCCTCTAGCAAAAATGACTGAATAGCGTTGCGCCAATTTCTTTGAATCATCATTGATGCTGGTTTTTTCTGCTTTTAATGCAATGTTAATTGCTTTCTCCTTGTAGGAGAGAGCAGTGACGATTTAAACTCAAGTTTCACTAACTTTTTTGGAAATTCTAAAAGCAAGAAGATGAAAAAGGAATCTAGCAAATGTGTGCCTGAAGTTGAAGGAGCTGGAGAAGTGCTAGGGAGTTCTCCAGTTTACACAGGTGGCTCCAAACACACAACTCCGAAAGAATCTAGCGGCAAACATTTAAGAAATACATTTTGCTTGGAAGATGGCTTGCTTCCCACAATGGCAAAAGTTGAAATGTCCTCTGCAGAGAAACACAGTGAAATTAAGGATTGCTTTACAGCTAAGACTGGAAGTCACCTTTTCCAGACACACAATGACCACAGACTGTCTTCAGAAAAACTGGACCACTTGGAATTTGCTGAAAGTAGCAGCAACTGTCACATAAATTCAGAAAGTGAGCTACCTTCAGTTAATCAAAGTCTTTCTCTGGTAACTGAATGTTCTTCCACTGGCAGAAAGCCAAGGAAACTGAGGAGGAGATCACGTAAGAGTGATTCTCAGAATGACTTCTTGAAATCAGTCCTCACTCCTGTTAAGTGTGCTAAAGACCAAGATACTTCTTTTGAAGATTATTTTTCACCTTCTAACTGTACTAAGACTAAAAGTAGATTTAGCCTTCCTTTTCAATACCTGGAGAAATCACAGAGTCCTGAGCCAGTGTTGCAAGGGTCAAGTAAAAAGAGGGAAAGGGTGGCTGAGATTAATGAGAATACTACAAATAGTGACAGCATGCTTTCTGTACTCGCTTGGAATAAAGAAAGTGAAACTTTAAAGTGCATGTCAAAAAGGAAAAAAGGAGACACTGAAGAGACCCCAGACTGTCTTCCAAAGCCCAGCATCCAGGAAAAGATTTCTACACCCAGTATAAATAGATGCTTTCCCACAACTGGTAAGTTACTTGAACTTGAGAAAGACATGAACATCCAGAGGGAAAACCCCGTAAGCTACTTAAAAGCATTTGAGAATCTTCATTCTGAAGTGTAGATTGAGAGAGATTTGTTGTTGAGAACACATACTGGTGGAAGAAGACTTCTGTATACATGGTAACAATATTTTGAGTGGGGAAAACTGCAGCAGAAAATACTTTTTAGAGGCCTAGAGTGGGGAAAACTGCAGCAGAAAATACTTTTTGGAGGCCTAGATTTGGAAAACAAATGGAGTGAGAATAAGAGGCTTTTTGATAGTACTCCATAAATGGTTTGTAACCTCATCGTGTGTGGTGTGGACCTTGTTTTTTAAATCAACCCCACCCCCCACTAGCCCGGTAGTTCAGCTCTAACACAGAAATAGGGCCTGTGGATCCTCCAACAAAAAAGGGGACAGGATTTGGATGAATCAGTATCATGCCCCTGGAGCTTTCTGCAGGTTCCGTGAGGTTCTTATGAAATCTAATGCTACCAAGAGTTCTTGGATGGTAGAAATCAGAATTGCTGTACCAAATTTGGCTGGTATCATTGTTTTAAAGATATATAAATCCTGGGGAATCTTCAGTATTTGACTTCCTAAGTATATTATTTACTGCATATTATATTATTGTAAGAATGTAATTCTTGCAATGCACATTGAGTTGTTCATTGAATTGCTGAGATTTTAAGCACTTGATGCTTGGGTGAGTGCCTGGAAATTGTTTTGTGGTTATGTGTTTTATGTTAAATAGGATTTAATGTTTAGGGCTTGCACACTTCTGTAATTTCAAGCAAAATACAATGTATAGTGCATATACACTCTTGTGTATGGGAAGTCTTGTTTAGTCAAGTGAAAGTGGGGGTAAACTGGTGAAAATGAATCATATGCAGTTAAATGTGTTTTGTGAATTGAATTTTTAAAAAGAACCCCTGAACACAGATTAAAAATGTATGAGTATGATTATTAAAAATGTAGCATATGTAATGAATATAATTTCAGATTGTCAGCAAAAATTCATTGATTCTTAAAGCAGGTTTGTCTATTGCTTTTGTCTCTCAGTTTCTGTGACGTAGATAGTGATTTAAGAATGTACTAAATGTAAAATAATTCATTTATTCTAGTAAAGAGCAAGCTTTAAAAAAAAAGTCAGCGTCTTCTATTTATTACAAGTGTTGCTCAGTTCAGTGGGTCTTGCTCCCAAGTATGTTTATATGGGATTGCCAGTTTAAGAAATATACTTCACTGGCGCCGGTGGAATTTACTTCTGAGAAAACTTGCTTAGGCTATAATGAAAGATTACTTTACAATCATGGAACTATACAGTCTACTATTTTCTGTATACTAGTAGACTGTATAGTTCCAAGTTCTAAGTAAACCATGTTGTGTTGATTTCTGAAGTCAACGATCATCCAGAATTCAAATCTCACATTTGGAGTGAATAATTTGATCATTGCATGGAGAAAATAACAATGCTGCCTTACTAACGTCTAAACTGTATGGGAGGGGGTTGTCCCACAGCCCCTCCTTGTGGGTATTTAGCTCAGGCATGCATAGCTTAGTAAACCAGAGCCCTATGCATATAACCAGACACTTCTATGGATTCACCATGGCTCCATCACTTTGCTGCAGCTTTTTCAGGCAGCTCAGGGAACTATAGAAAGGTTGTTAATCATACATGTATCTGCAGCTATTTGGATCTCTGTCAGATGGTTCTGTTTGGAGTTGTCATTGTCTTTGGCACCTTGAAGATGAGGAAATAGAATATGGCATAAGCTTTTGCAGGCCGAGTCCCCTTAAACATATGCAAGTATAGGGTAGAAATCTTTCAGTCTTGTGAAAATATAGAAATGTCACCCAGATATAAAAATAGTCTCGAGCCCACAAAAGCATGTGCCATAATTTGTTCATTTTTAAGGTGCAGCAAGACTGTTGTTATGTAGCAGCAAACTAAGATATCTACCCCTTTGGATATTGTTCAAAAGATAAGTAAGAAATCCATACCAAGTGTCATACTGCTGCTATCAAATGCTGTTGATAAGTGCTACTATTTCCACTATCCGTATTAGAGCATCATTTATGTCCTAGAACTTCTAGATTGTGAATCTTCAACCATTTCAGACTCAGGATTCAACTTTAACCCAAACATGCATTTGGGGACCCATTTATTAATAGTTTGCCATATATTGTGACCCTCCTTGGATCAGGCCTGAAGACCAATATTCGAGATGATCTAAATCTCTCGTATTTAGGGTTAATCTCCCATTCTGTCCTCGTTTCAAGCTCACAAGGTGAGCGGTAATAAAAACATTCATGGGGGTTGCACATGGAAGTTGCTATATCAAGAATGAAGTGCAAAGTGAGTTTCTATTAGTCAGAAAACTATTAGCTGAGTTTCTATTAGTCAGTAAAGCTTGGCTTTCTCACTTCCTGCTCTACAAAGCCCCCCAAAAGCCTTGGTTCCTGAACATTGTAGCAATCCTCTTCATGCAACCCAGGACTTGACCATGTTCTGCGTAAGACCCAGCCTAGTTCCATTTTGAAAGAGATATTTTCTACCACCCTATATTACAAGACTCTTTTAAAAACTTAATACTTCTCCAGTAAAGTATGCTAACTAGAAGCTTTCTCTGCTGGGTGTCCAAGTAAAGTTTACAGTAGGCCCCGGTGATGTATTTGTAGACTCCTGAAAATCCATTAATGTATGTTCAGGGAGTTTCTATAACCGCTGGTTACAAAGTCGTAAACATTTCACCTCAAATGATACAGTTTCCTGAATTAGTGGGCAGCTGAATGCATGTACATTCATAATCGGCAAGGGTAAAAATTAAACTTGATATCTAGGCAATAAATACTATGGCTAGAATCCAAAGAATACAGGAGGAACACAGTATATAGATCTGGAGCTTACCGTACTCTAAAAGGGTCTTGGCCCTTAGGAAGCATGAATCTGTATGGTAAAAAAATCTAGCAAAATTAAGGTTTTGTACCTACGTCCTCCCACAATCTGGCTCATAAAAGTCACAAAGTAACTTTGTTTAGGGACTAGAACTTCTTGAAGACTTCAATGATGTCAGTCTGTACTTTATCCTAATTGTTGCAAACACAGATTTAATATCAGTAGCTCTGAAACTTACTTTTTTGCCAAGAGAAAAATGCATACAATCGAAGTTCATATTTCATTTTTATCTAGTATCATCGCTGGTATTAAAAGATGACAGGTGTCTTGAATATCACCATTGTGGAATACTGGAATTGTGGGTGAATGTACAGGATAAAATTATTTGAAAAAGTTCGCAATTGCTTTATGAAAGCGTGCTTGTACTAAATGAATACTGCAGATACCAAATAATGGCTATATAGCAAAGTAAAAGACAATATTAAGGCTGCAGTTCTATGCACACTCACCTGGAAGTAAGTCCATATGAGCTCGAAGGGGGGAGGTTGCTTCTGAGTAGACATAAATAGGATTGTACTGTAAACAATCTAAATTATATTTAAATATAATTATCATTAATGACATTATTAAACTTGCCACATTTTAACCGACAGCAATGGATTCACCTATTTGTTTCAAATATTTTGTGCTGAAAATAGTAGACTGTATAGTTCCAAGTTGAAAATAATTTAGATAATATGGGGAAACCCCATTTGTTTGGAGGGAGATCCAGGGTGGGATTCACCTAAGGAGCCCTGTATGGAAGCCCTGCCCTCCTCTGCACCCCTTCACCCCTTGAAATTGCCTGGGGGGGTGGGAGAACCCCCAGAACAGCATGGGAGGGAGGGAGGGTGGGTGATCTTTGAAAAGCTGGTGCAAACAGAAAGTTTGTAATAGCATGGCATTTAATTCTACATAGCTTGAAACAGTCCATCAGTCGCATTTTGAAAAATGTCCATTCTACAAAAATTGCTTTTTTATGTACAGTGCTGCATCTAATCTTACTCCTTTTCCAGATTATTTACTGCTGTTTTGAATGACCTTCGTTTCTAGGTGGTAACAATTTGTCCATGGGCGATGTCAAAGATAGTTCATGTGACCAAGTGAATGAGCCTAGTGAGAAATTAATGAGTACTGGGAGACTCAAAAAGGTGAGTGTGCCTAGTCAGAATATCAAGGAACACACACAGTATGCATGGAAATATGCATATAGGAAGTGCATTACAGGGATAAAGCTCTGGAGAGCATAGCATAGCATTCTTAATCTAAATCACCCATCCACCTGATATTTGCCTCACGGGGGGCTGGGGATGGGGAGGTGCCAGTATTGTTCCTTTCTTCCCTGCCCTCTCCATGGTGAGGGGGATTAAATCAGGGAATCAACAGCAAGGCTTTTTATGATTGAGCCTTATCAGTGGGGCATGCAGCAAAATGGTGCCGTGTATTCCTACAGAAGTGTTCCTGTTCAGAGTTCCAGAAAGCCATTCCTTCCCAACAGAACGTGGATTCTGCTCTGCTCTTTTTCAGATGAAACTCAACATTTCATAGCTATGGCACAGCACATACTTATCCTCATAAGGCTGTTTCTTGTTGGGGGGCTGGGGGGAGTGTTGCCTCCTAATTTAGTAAAAATATATAATTATATTTAATGGTTCCCTCAAGCATGTTGATACCTCCCTCTTTTCTCTGTGGTGGCCCCATTTTGGCTCCCGTCTTGTTGGCACTCAACAAGTGTGGGAATCAATGCTTGATGGCTCTTAAATTTGGTTTGAAAAGCATTCTGCCTTGATGTATTTTATTATGTTCCTTTTAATGGTTTTATTATAGTCTGTATTTTAAGCTGCCTTGGAAACATTTTATTTTGAAGGGTGGGGTACCAATGGATAATTTTCCAACTCTACAATTCTATTCTATTATTTTATCTATCTATCTATCTAGGTAGGTAGGTAGGTAGGTAGATGCATTATATATTATGATATATTTTATATGTCATATATATATATTCCTATATAAATATTTTCTATATTTTCCAAGTTCAAGAGTGAATGTCACTTATATCGCACAAGAGGGGGGGGAATTATGAAAAAGCTTCCCAGTCAGCATGCTTAGTTGCCACTGACTTTGTGGGGAGAGGAATGATGGAGAACTAGGTGGAAGGAAATTGGAACAAAGTGTCATGTTGGAGGGTATGTCCAACAGACTGGTGCACTGAGGAGGAAGACTTTACACTGCCACTTTATTACAGGTCCCACTTATAGTCAATGGGTACAAACAAATTATTAAATGGCTGTTAATTTTTGAGTAGTTGGCAGCTTAAAGTGTTCTTTTCAGTGTTGCTCCGTTCCATGTACAAATACAGGAATCAAAGTACTTTTCCAAAGTCTCTGATGTGGTTCAGAGAGGGTGTGGGGCTTGAGCAACCCTTTGCCTGTGCCTCTGCTTGCATGTGTGTGCATCTCCTATTAACAAAGTGGATCTCTTTTGCTTAGCACTGTACCAGTAATTTGTTGTGGATTTGCTAATGTGTTCTTTAATATACTTCAGTAGGGGAGAGAGAGAGATAGAGAGAGAGATTGAATTTATCTGTCCAATGCTTCAATCTGTTCACTTATCTAAATGAAAAAAATTGGCTAATACTGACATGTTGCTCTGAAATAATAAAATCACCTGGTGTGTCTTGCACATTTGAGCACAGCGAAACTTAATATGATTAATCAAGGATGTTCAAATTAGGTAATGGTTACATCACCTCTGTAGGACTATTGTATTTTAATATTTTGTTGGAAGCTGTCCAGAGTAGCTGGGGAAACCCAGTATAAATGGGGTATAAATAACACATTATTATTTATTTATTTATTTATTTATTTATTTAGCAGTGGAGGCAAGTTCAGGGTCAGCAGACTTCATGTCCAAAGCTACATCTTCCCCAGTATTAAAGAATCCTGGCCATTAAAATGAATAACCAAGAATCCTCTTATTCTTGTAACATACTGTACATAGTATTTTCATATTGGGGGTATTCACACAACCCTCATTACATGCTGTACACATGAGAGCGGGTGTGGCTAGCACTGCTCTCTCTCCATCAGTGCATGCTGTGGCCGTGACCCCTGCTGACCAACAAAGCAGGGAATTCTGGGCCATTCAGGAATTCCCGACACGTGAATAAGCGCTATGTATTCAGAATAGCCACAGAATGACCACAAAACTCAGAGCTAACAGGGTGTGCCCAAGCGTGTGCATTGGCAGCGGGAGTGTGAAGCTAGCCGGCATGATCCCACAGCCCCGTCCTAGGTCCTTTCAGTGATGTAGGAGCAGTGAGGGGGGGGGCAAATTCACTCTACTGTGTGTTTGATGCCATCTTGACACCAAATGGCCACAGATTTGATTAATTTGTTTAGAAAAGACTTGCTTCTGTGTGAACAGAAAACAAAATAAAATCTCGCTTTTACTTCTGGCATAACCTTCATCTATGGTACTATATAAACCAGTAAGGGGAGACTTTAATCTTTGTATGATTTACGGTACATCTTTGTGTCTTCAGTGGAAGGTTGATAGCTATAACTCTGGGTGGAAATGTTTCATACTTGTTTGACATGCTCTTCCTTCTTTCCTTCCTTAACTCTGTAGCCACCAAGAACATTGGTCATGACAAGCATGCCTTCTGAGTAAGTACAAGATATTTTGATGACATTCCTGCCTGCGTATATCTTCGGTTTGTAGGCCCAGGCAAGTGTTACAAGCCAGTGAAGTGTAAACATGTGAGGCAGGTCAGTGGAACGCTAGTTCCTCTTACCTTCCATCATTCTCCTGTCACACTCAACTTAAGTGCTGTCCTTCTTCGCATATTTACTCTTCATTGGATCATAATGGCAGCATGATAGAACTAGTATTGCAGGACTATGTAACTTAAATGACAACATTTGGTTGACTACAGTAGGAATAATAGGGCAGCATTCAACTAAACAGTTCTGCTAGCAGAAACACCAGAGAACAACTTCTTCCCTGGATCCTCCAGAACGGATTCACAAGGCATCTGGGGAAGGGGTGGAGTTGCGTTATACAACCAGAAATGCTTGTGCTAGTGGAATTGTTTAGCTGGATACCACGTATAGAGTTGAGCACACCAAGCTATAACTAGCAAAGCTACCGTTAGAAAATATAACATGTTGTGATTAGAAAGTTGAAAGTTAAGTAGACACAGAGTCTAACTTTTGGTCCTTGGGCTCTGACGTTGGATGTAGTTTTCTTATTGTTTTCAAAACACACCATAACAAATCTATTTTAGTTACTTTTGTGCAACGGGTACTATAGAACAAATGCTATTTTCTAAGGGATGCTACAAATAAACCAGATTTTGAGGGCAGCTGCCATAATATGCGGATGCGCAGAAAGATTTCTCCATGTACCTAGCAAAGAGCATCTGACAAAGTTGCCCTTTCCATTCTGTCTAGTGGTGGTATCTGAAATGCTTTGCTTCTTATGGATATATCTCTGTGTTATATTAACTTGTATTATGGACTTCTCTCCATCTCTCTTTTAAGGAAGCAGAATGTGGTTGTTCAGGTGGTGAAGAAGTTGGGAGGCTTTCTGTTTTCAGATGAAGTGTGTGACAATACAAGCCATGTGATTGCAGGGAGCTCCCGTCGTACTTTAAACATATTGATGGGAATTGCTCGCGGCTGTTGGATTCTGTGTTACGAATGGGTAAGTAATATGACTGACCATCCATGCATTGTTTCTTCTCTTTCCTTAACTATTTTTAGCTAGTTCTAAATGAACACATAATCCTCCTTTTCAGGTGTGCTGATGATCAGGATAGCTTCAGGTTTTGCAACAGTCATACATAAGGCAATGCATACAAACTTCTGAACTTAAGCACTGTTATTTCCACATTTCTTTTGCATTCTGTCAATGTACAATGTTCCCATTGAGAATCCCCCCCCCAAAGCAAACCCAAACTGCAGGCATGGAGTTGGGTGGAATGCAGAAGAGATCAAAGGATTCAGGCCACCCTGCACCCCAATCCAAAGGGAAATTAAATTTAGGATGGATGTTTGCTTTCTGTTGTTAGTAAGTAATCAAGAAACAGAACTAAAGCAATAACTGATTCCACCCATGTGGTAATTGATGACTGTTGCTAGATTATTACATTGGGGAGGAGCCCCTTGTGTGAGTAAAAGGGATGAGGCCTCTAATTTCCACATACACCCACAGCTGCAGCTCTCTGTCGCATATCCCATATCATGCATCATATCATATCATTCCCCCAACCCTCAGGACTGACATTACAAGGGGGAGGGGGAGATGAGAAAGCTCCATTGTACAAACAGATTTCTGTTTGCCATTTTCTGGATGTTATCCAGTACTACAACTTTTGCTGAACATCTGCAGATGGTTTGGTGAACATTGAACTGAACATACATATTAAACCAGGCTTCATCAAACTCTGCCCTCCAGATGTTTTTGGCCTACAACTCCCATGATCCCTAGCTAGCAGGACCAGTGGTCAGGGATGATGGGAATTGTAGTCTCAAAACATCTGGAGGGCCGAGTTTGAGGAATGCACTGGTGTGTGTTAATGTCTCCAGAATGATCCAATATAATAATAATAATTTCTAAGACCCTTGAAGGCCAATCTGGATATGGAGAATGTTTACCAAGGCCACATGAACATTACATTGTTTTAAATCCAAGAAAAACAGTGAAAAACCTTTCCCCTCAGCAGAAGCTTGCCCCCACTGCCTTCTGCAGTCCCCACCCCACCCCACCCCACCAACTGCTACCTATTTACAATGTATCATGGTATTTACATACCATGAGTATGTGCTTTATTCATCTAGATTGGGGTGGGGTACCTCCAACTTGCGGGCCAAATTTGACCCAGCACATGTGATGTCAGGTGCAGAGCAGGCTGGATCAGCTATGCCAGGGATGTCCAACAGGCCAATAGGGATCGACTGGTCGTTCCCCAGGAGGCTGCAGTTGATTGTGGGCTCCTTTTCCTTTAATTCTATCTAAGAGCGCCCGGACCCACCCCCTCTCCCCTCCCTGCATTTTATCCTGTTCCGTGGAACGAAGAACGTAGTTTTTGCAGCGATATTTTGGTGAGCAAGTAATCCCCTTACCCCTGAAAGTTAGGCATCCCCCCCCAACTGAAGTTTTTATCCTCCACCCCTTTCTAAAAAAGCTGAACCCCGATAAAATGTGGCATTTATTTCCCCTCTGAACTTTGACCTGAACCCCAATACAATGGGGGTAGATCACCTCCAGTTTATAACTCTGCAAGTAGATTGCAGTCTCCTGGAAGTTGGCCACCCCTGAGCCATGCAATTAACTTCTCTATGGGGAACTCGACCATGCAGCTGGTCTTTCCAGAAAGCAGGGATGAAGTTGCTGTTAAAGCCTGTGGAGTCAACTTGTATGGCCAAGTTTCCCTTGGGGAACTTGATTGTGCAGCTGATCCCTGCCGAAATCAGCTTTGCTAGCCCTATGCTTGGCACAGGAAGACAGGGCTGGCAAAGGCTCTTGGGAACTGCAGTACTACTGGCTGTTGGGCACTTGGAAAGTGCTGCACAAGGGATTTTGTCAGATGAATGGGCGTCAATCCTCTGACATCATAATGGCATGAGGTCATTGACAGGTGGGTCATCCTGCTCACTCGTCAAAGTTGGCCCACAGGGTTGGGACAGATAAGGATCTGGCCTGCTAGGCTGAAGGATTCCCCACCTCAATCTAGATTTTCAATTCACTGTATAGGAGTTGCTTTCAGCATTAAATCAGCCTAAAAATAAACTCCAGAAATAACAGCGAGGGGTTTACATAATTTTTCTACATTATTTTAAAATCTAATGGGATGAAACACAGACATTCAAAAGAATGGTAAACTAGTATTCAAACTCTACATAGTTATTTTAAGAAAAATAGATCGTAAGAAAAAGGTAACTGAAGCCCCACTGTCCCAAGATTGGGAAGGACTCAAATACAGCTGCAGAAACAGGAAGTCATTTAATGCCAAGGGATTTCTGTGCCAAATGGATCATATTTTCTGAAACCATGCTGAAAGAAATGGTATCTGGCTAGATGTTTCTGAATCAGAAGTATCTTCTTTTCTCAGTGATGGTCTTTCCATTAGCAGTGTTCAAATTGACCTGGATATCTTGTGTGTCATGTGTACCGTGCATTGTAAACTTCTCAAATAAAATAATCTGGCATTTGGGCAGGATAAACTGGAAGAGGGCTTGAGGTGCAGGAACAGGGGGGAAAGAAGCCTGGGAAAGGCTCCAAGAATTTGGTGATGGAGCTAGTATTTAATTTCACTTTCTCCTTATTTCTGCTTGTTGTGTGTGAACCGGGGATTGTAGTTTATCGCAAATGCCTGTTTAATTAAACAAGCCTGCTTCATAACCCATGGTTTAAAGTTAGCATATTTTGAAATGGACAAGAGTTTGAGACTAACCCAAGGTCTTTGGTTTATATGCAGAGAAAGTCACTTCGAATGTTAGCAAAGTCACCCTGTCCACTCAGGAAAACAACATGGGTGTGCAGAAAGCAGAAGATTCACTCAGGCATTTTGCCTAGCACTAAACCATGGTTTATTGCTTTGTTTGAAATGGTCCATTATTACTCCAAGAGCTTTCGGAGACAATTAAGAGGCTTTCATCCAACCATTAATGCTTCTGAGCTGCTACCCCTTTGTTGATTTAAGAAGGCTTACCATGAGTCGGCAAAGATTTGGCAAGTCACCGGATGCTGTTAGCAATGTTCTTCCCTCATTTGCCAGACAATAATTGCATTAAATATTTTATTGGTGAAAAATTGTGACAGAACACGTCCCAGTCTTTTTCTTAAAGAGGGGCTAGTGACGGAAAAGAGACACATAACAGAGGATGTCATATTGTTCCTGTGGAAAAAGTCATTGAACCATTTTCAACTGCACTTGTTTTGATCTTTTGTTCAGCTCTCTTTGTAATGGCCCTTCCGGGTATGGGCATGTTAAATCATTGTTATGAACGCCCCAGCTGCTGACCACTGATCTAACAATGAATGGCTTTGATTTTTGCTGTCTGTTTTATTGTTTCACACATTATCTAATTTTGCATAGCACCGAGAGACAGAAATTGCCAGTGGAGTTAGCTACTGTAATTACAGACAAGTTACAGCTGAGGAAGGACGGCCAGTTGGTGCAAGGAAGCCTAAACTATTTGTTCATATCCTTGCACGTGTGTCCTATGTAGTGTGGGAGCTGAGAATACATCTTTTTTAAAAACTTAAGTTTTATTAAATTTCCATAACTTGAGACAGTTTTGAATTGATCCAGATTGCCAAAATAAATCAACAACTGTGCTTTGCATTCGAAACCTTTTTCTAACCAAGATTGCCAAATAAAAGAAACAATAAACTTGGTAAATATAGAATTGTACCCAAAGAGCGCCAGCTACCAGTGGATGGCTTTTTAGGGCTAAAAAAGGCCATACACAAAGGAGGTTTTCTAACTTCCACCAGGTCTTTCCCACAGTTATAGGCTGCTGAACCACAAACATGCTATCCAGGGGAGCCACTCACACACTTTAAATTTGGTAGATGCTTGGGGCTGTAGCAAGAAAGTAGCTTTTTTACTCACAGTTCATGCTGCACAGATAAAAGTCACTGTTTCTCCCTACTTCTCTGTCTCATGGGGCTAGTGGCATAGTTGCAATGTATTTGTATCACCCTACTTCAGCAAGCCGATATAAGATATATTTGAATTTTTCATCAGATCTGTCCGAAACAGCCAAGCAAGCTTGGTTTCTGTGCTACATCAACCTTTTTCCAGCTCAATCCTACATCAACCATGTTACAGCCCAATAGTAACCATGTCTACTGTGAAGTAAATCCTACTGATTTCAATGGGGCTTACTCCCAAGTAAGTGGGTTTAGCACTGCAGGCTTAGTCAGCAGCAAAGGCGACAAAGGGTTGTGTGGCACTTTTAGCTTCCATGATCATCCAGTGCCAGAAGAAGACAGCATCTTATGATTGTAGTGCATGAAAAGCTATGCTGTGCTTCCTTTGTTGCTCTCTTAAGTGCCACAAGACTCGTTTTTTAACATCAACTTTGGTATTCTCTTGCAGCGGCCCTCTTTGCGGAGGCACCTCACTTGCTGAAGTACAATTGGCGCCAATCTTGTTTACCTCAAGCCTTTACCTTAGTTTGATGGAGTTCAATTCCACAGTTGTAGCTTGGTTTTCAGAAAGTTTGGAGTTGCCTATGACTGCTTTAAGTGTGGTGTTTTATCTGTTTGATAGTGAAGGTATTGTTTTAACCCCTTATGCTGTAGCCCACCTTGAGGTCGTGAATCAACGGTGTGCTAGAAAAGAAATAAGCAGGGCTTGGGCTCAATGGCCGGGATCTGAAGACATGGGCAGTTGCTTTCCATTTTCAAAAGAGTAGTGAGGTTGTGCTTCTTGAACAGCTGTTTGCCTTGTACCGCAGCAAAGTTGCTTCTCAGACTGAGGGCACATCAAAAGGAGTCTGTGATGCAGCATGGATGTCTGTTTAAAGAGGGAGGAAAGGAAAGAAAAAATCCCCCAAATCCCAAACACCTGAAATAACACTGTGGGTCCAACCCATATCGACCGACTTGGAAACCCTTAACCTTCATTGAGCTTTTCCTTATTGTTTTTCCTTAACTTATAAGTTTTCATCTTGTCTTACTGCACAGTAGTATATCACTTCTGAGAAACAGTTTAAGTAAACTAAAATTTATAGCACCGTGTTTTCTTTGCCATGATACGTTTTATATGTCTAATTCATAGCTTTCCAGAATCTGACATAGGGAGTAGAGCCCCAATATAGTGCCGCCTGCTCAACTTCTGATTTATTTTATCTACGTATTCATAGAGACTACAGTACTCTTCAGTTTCTGAATACAACTAATTATAGTAATTATAGTTTGATCACTTTGTAGGTGTTGTGGTCACTTGAATATGGCCACTGGATATCTGAAGAACCCTATGAACTCTCTGTGGATTTCCCTGCAGCCCCAGTAAGTAATACATTATTTACTTTTTAACTTTTTCAGAAATAAATCAATTTTTATCTTGGAATATGGATCAACAACAGAAGTGTGTTCACAATATATCCAATCAAATGGTGACAATTCCCCCCCCCCCTTTTACCTTCTCTCGACGAAGGCCTGTTAGTACGGGAATATTCAAACTTTCAAGTCATGTAACATTTCTAATGAAACCTCCCCATTCACCAGACATGGGGCTGACAACACCCCTTGTGGTGTGATTCCTGAGTGGAAATGTTGTGAAGAGGCTTTTGACAAGTGGGTGGGGGCAACCCTCCTGTCAATCATCTGGTGTCAGAATGTCAACTTTCACCTGGGAGGCTGGTCCCGATACTCCTGCTCTAATCCGTACTTAATTCTCAGAGAGAGCAGAAACAGTTTGCTGTTGTTGAAATGCATCCACAATACCGAGAAATGTCCAACTACTGGGTGTTATTTAAACATAAAGGAACTAGGAAAGAAGAAAAGTGCAATTTTCCTACAAAATATATTTAACCACACAATATGTGTTGCAGGGCTATTCTGACTTTTAAAATACTGATGGAAATATCTGATATATTAAAAGGGGGAAATAGTTGTCTATTATTATATATTTGGTACTAGGATGTAAAGCATAGAAATATTTTTTACAAATCCTTATTAAATATACTAGTACGTGCTACCAAATATCCCCAAATATGTGATTACTAATGGTAGGAATCAGACTACAGGAAGTAATTACAAAACAATGTGCTTATGTACATAATTACAACCATGGCATGAGATAGGAATACAATAAAGGTGACCAAATGAGTGTCCCTTGTTTTAAGGTAGTCATTAAAGTTCAGTAAAAGGGCATAAAGAATCACTTTGAAAGCTTAGGTAACTTCTGTTTATGATCTAGATGTATTTCACAGTTCCAGTTATGCACAAACACGTTAAGCTGGTTGGGAGTCCTTTTATTGTTCTCTTTTGCCAAATCATTATTGCATCAGATACCTCTTCTTGCTTGACATTTAATTGCGATGAAATTCAGTGGCTGTTGAAAACAAGCTGATTCCCGAAGGATAGATGTGCACGTTATCCAGGTGGGGGAAAAAACCAGTTAAGCTGCATCTGTGGTCTTAAAATATTTGTCAAATATAGTATTTTGAAGTTGTTTCAATAGGCACTTCATACAAAGAGGAAATGTTTTTAGAAATCTGCTGGTCGGATCATCATAGTTGTGGCCTTGAGAGAGTAGCCTGCGCCTTTCCAGTAGTACCATTTAATTCCTTTAAATTTGTTTGTGTTCTGTCGCAATGGATAGTACAGACCATTCAGATTGGAAGGACCGCATGCATCAAACCACCATCCTGTTTAAAATGAAAATGAAAGTGAAAGTGAGTCTGGAAAATAATAATAAATGCATTGCTTTCAAGTTGTTTATACAAATTCTCAGATTTTTTATAAATCTTAAAATAATCACACATATACAACATACTGTACTAGAATATATGTATATGTGTATATGTTGTATACACATATACAACATATTAGATTTGCATCTTAATGTTAGTCTACATAAACCACCTGACACCAGCTGTTCTAACTATTCTCATTCTAAGTAAGCTGAACAGGAATTGCTTTATATATATCTTAGTGCACAAGTTCAACATGATGTAGCCATTTTGGCACTCATCCTGAGATCCTTGTGCTGGATCAAATGCTTCAACACACTGGATCAAATTTGATCACCCCCTTTTAATTCTCTGCTCAATCAACTTTAAAAGACCCACAAACACAAAAATCCCTGGACCTATTATCAGGTTTCTTATGTAGGGGGACTTCTCTTGTAAACTCTGTTGTTATATAAATTGATCCCAAACCATAGGGAATTATTTCTGGCACCCCAAAACCCGAAGCTTGCTTTTGCAAGAAAACCACAGCAGCTATCCTTTTCTTATGTGGAAATTATTCATCCCTTCAGAGGAGGCTGCCATGCCTGCAAAAAAATTCCGCTTCTGGGCAACAGAATTCCCTCTGTTGCCATTCTCTAGTTTTTATAGTTCCTAGATATATCTAAAAATGGTGAGTTTAAAAAAATGAGCTGTTCTAGTGGAGCTAGTTACTTTTATCGGGCCTGCACAGTTATTTCTAATTGTTATTGCTATGCGTAATAGCAGTTGCTGCAGTGTTTACAAAGTGAAGTTCCTGTGGTAGGAACATAAGAACAGCTTTGCTGGATCAGGCCAAAGGCCTATCCAGCTCAATATCCTGTTTCCCACAGTGGCCAACCACTTGCCTATGGGAATCCCACAAGCAGGATATGAGGGCAGTAGCCCTTTCCTACTGTTACGCCCCAGCAAATGGCATTCAGAAGCATTTTCCTCTGATCCTAGAGGTATTGGGAGGAATCCAGGAGTTCAAAAACGCTTAGAGCCCAGTAAGTGTCTGCATAGGCAAGACTGCACAAACTGTGGGCAATATTAACTATGGCTAGTGGAAATAAGCCAAGCCATAGTTTATTAGGCTGTCTGGTTTTTGCTAACTGTAGTTAAGATTAACCACAATTTAGTGTTCAGATGACACCTAAAATGGAAGCAGTACCTTTTTTTAAATCATCTTGCAGAAAGAGAAGATAGGAAGGGGAGCATGTGAGCCCAGTGAGACTAGGTGTAGTCTTGTAATGATAAACCATGGTTTAGCATTTAGTCCAAATGCAGCCATTATTTAATTCAGGGGTCCCCAAACTAAGGCCCGGGGGCCCGATGCGGCCCAATAGCCTTCTAAATCCTGCCCGCGGCCGGTCCTGGAATCAGCATTTTTTACATGAGTAGAATGTGTCCTTTTATTTAAAATGCATCTCTGGGTTATTTGTGGGGCATAGGAATTCGTTCAAATTTTTCTTCAAAATATAGTCCGGCCCCCCACAAGGTCTGAGGGACAGTGGACCGGCCCCCTGCCGAAAAAGTTTGCTGACCCCTGATCTAATTCTATGTTGCATCCCGAGGTCTGATTTAGCTAAGGGTCACAGTACTTTGTACTCAGGTTTCGTCAGTTAACACAGTCATACTATTATTGTGACATTACATCAGTTCAAAAGGAGGGAAGAAAGTTCATGATTTGACTGTTTGCCATTCCCATATTCTCTTCACTTCCTCTGTCTGTCTGCATATCTGACTTGGACAAGCTACATTGCAGATTGCACCCTTGCAGCCATAAAGTCCTAGTGGTTGTACCGCAGTATCCCAGGTATTTTTCTGCTGTGATGCAATCCCAGATCTTACTGTTGTTCTATTGAGCACAGCCCTGACAACTGGATGTGTCCACTTTTTTGGTTAATCAGTTACGTGTTATTTATTCAAAAGTGAGCATCAAAATGGAAAAAAATGGAAGCCGTCAAAATTTCTATATTTTGGATTTTTTCATGGTTTTGCCCAGATACCATGACAAAATCTACTTTTATGGCTCGATTCAGCGCCCGTAGAAATAGGAAGAGTCTGAAAGGAAGTGAGCAGAAAATGCTACTCTTACCTCCTGTTAGCATTTGTGAGCATTTGCAGATGCATTTGTCATTGTCTGCATCCTTTGTGCTAAAACCATTTCCTGGTTGGCTTATGCTGCTTATTTTCCCTGCTGTCCCCGTAACTCCTTTAAGGTGGATCCTGTAGAAAAGCAAAATGGGAAACAAACGAATACATGCTGAAGCAATTGTGGTGGTGAAGTCTGTGCTGGAAAGGAAGCGTTTTCCAAGAAGTATCCTGTTCTGTTCTCCAGTTAATGATCTACTATGTGTCTTTTGCACACAGTATGCCAGGAACTTCTTGTCAACAAAATCTGTTGTTCTGGAAGAGAAATAGCCTTGTTTGCTCCTGTACTGTTGTACTAGATTAGCAAAAACAACAAAGAGGTTTGTATAGATATTAACTGTGACTGAAGGGATTTACAGTCCAATGCCTTCTGCAGGGACCACGGGTTCTCTGCTCCCAATCTAAAGCCAAAGAATGTGTTTTTTCCTCTTCAAAATATGATTTTTGTATGCAAATTCACATTGATGGAATTGCTTGACCTATTAAAACTCATACTGTTCTTCAGTTGGGATATAACACTAGTGCTCTGGTGTTTTGGCACAGAAAGTATTCTTCCTTGCAGATCCAAGTTGGAATTAGAAAGCTTACAATTTATATTCCTGCAAGAAGTGGTCTTATTTTTCAAAAGTTCCCAGCCCCCCACTGCTTCTCTTAAGATTCTGATAGAAAGAGACTGTTCAAGCCAATTGCTATATAACAGAGTTGAAATATGTCTATTTTTTATGCTAGCATTTATAAACATTTAAGATGTTATTAAAAGACGCCTGCTTCTTGGGAGAAAAGCAATGACAAACCTAGACAGCATCTTAAAAGCAGAGACATCACCTTGCCTACAAAGGTCCGTATAGTTAAAGCTATGGTTTTCCCAGTAGTGATGTATGGAAGTGAGAGCTGGACCGTAAAGAAGGCTGATCGCCGAAGGATTGATGCTTTTGAATTATGGTGCTGGAGGAGACTCTTGAGAGTCCCAAGGACTGCAAGAAGATCAAACCTATCCATTCTTAAGGAAATCAGCCCTGAGTGCTCACTGGAAGGACAGATCGTGAAGCTGAGGCTCCAATACTTTGGCCACCTCATGAGAAGAGAAGACTCCTTGGAAAAGACCCTGATGTTGGGAAAGATTGAGGGCACTAGGAGAAGGGGACGACAGAGGACGAGATGGTTGGACAGTGTTCTCGAAGCTACGAACATGAGTTTGATCAAACTGCGGGAGGCAGTGCAAGACAGGAGTGCCTGACGTGCTATGGTCCATGGGGTCACGAAGAGTCGGACACGACTAAACAACAACAACAAAAATGTTATTCAGAAAGGAATCTAATCTCTCTCAGGAGCAGTACAGAGAACCTGAAGGGGATGTATCCAAAGCTGGAGTCTTATTGTCCTGATGAAGTGAAGGCCTTTCACATTTTCTTACCGTGTTTCTCATATTTTAAGTCACCCCTACAAAATAAGCCATGGCAGGATTTTCCTGAGTTGAAGAAATATAAGACATACCCCAAAAATAAGCCGTAGTGGTGGGAGCAGGTCTGGATGGCGCCATGGAAGAGGAAGATGCCTGTAAGCGCCTGGAATCGGCTGCTGCTGCCCCTCCAAAATGTCCAGCAGCATGCACCGTGCCAAGCGCTGACCCGGCGGCGGGACGCAGCAAGAGCCGCAGCGCGCGCTGCTCCGAGCCCCGACCCGGCGGCGAGACCCGGCAAGAGCCTCAGCGCACGCCGCGTGGAGCCCCGACCCGGCGGGACCCAGCAGCATGCCCTGCTGAAGCGCCGACAACGCGCGCAGCAGCCGCCAGTTCCGGGCACCGAGCCGCGACAGGAAGAGGAGGGACGCAGCGGGACGCAGCTACAACGACAAAAAACACCCGGCCGAGCCTTCATTGGCCGCCGCGGCTGCCACTCGCTGGTCCCTCCTCTTCCTGTCGCGCGCGCTGCAGGTCCCCGCCGGTCCCGCTGCTGGGTTGACGCTTGGCGCTGGCGCTGCGGGACGCAGCAAGAGCCGCAGCGCGCGCTGCTCCGAGCCGGGATCCGGCAAGAGCCTCAGCGCGCGCCGCGTGAAGCCCCGACCCGGCGGGACCCAGCAGCGTGCCCTGCTGAAGCGCCGACAACGCGCCCAGCAGCGCAGCAGCAGCCAGTTCCGGGCGCCGGACAGGGGAGGTACCATACTGTAATTTTTTAAAAAAATAATAAGACACCCCCCGAAAATAAGCCATAGGCTTATTTTCTTGAGAAAAAAAGATTATAAGACATGACTTAGAATATGAGAAACACGGTACTTGTCATTTGAAAATGCCTGTGAGTGCAAGCCAGCAAATGGCTACAAAGATATAGCGTGGGAACATCGCCTCAGATTCAGCACTGAGCATTCAGATGACATACATCTGAAGCCATTTTCTGGCAACCATTCCACCTGTGCATTTGAAAACATTTAATGTCTGACAAAGCCAGATCTAGCAAATGCTTCCTGTATCATCATGGTTTATAGGTACAATACACCAAGCTTTAGAATCTCTATGCACAACATATAATGACTGATGCTTGAACAACAGCAGTCAGTGAGGTCCGGATCAAGTCTCTCCGTCTCCCAGTTGAGATTTACATACTGTACTTTCTTTTGGGGAAAGTGTGCACAGCTGAAATCACTAGACATGTAACTCCTGGTGGTACATGCAGCCTTTTTCAGGCTATATCTGTGCATGGATCATGTTCAGTGCATGGCTAGGGGAGACTGTCATTGCTAGTTTATGTTGGATTCCCTCAGCAGCTGCCATTTTATTTAATCTGTACCAGTGTTTATTTTGGCTTTTTCTCAGCTGCTTTGCATTTCAAAGTTTTCAAAATGATAAGCAGAAACTGCTTTCAAGTAGTGTTGCTATATAGCTTCACCGTCAGGTTGACTATCAAAATAATCTATGTTTCGTAAGTGAAACATGTTTTCAAACACTACATTTTGTGGTTCAAAAACTTGGTTGCATTTCAAAAGGACCTATATTTGCAGACAGCTATCTTGTTCTGTAGAAATTGTTTTTTAATAATGTAAATGGACAAGGGCAATGACCCATTTTGCAAAAGTTACCTTTATAAAGATTATATTGCCTTGATTTAAAAAAAAAATCCCTGCTGTAGAGCCTAACTATTTTCAGATGAGGAAATATTTATGTTGGAGTCAGAATGATATTTTGCTTCCTAATGAAGAAGAAACGAAAGCTTTCTTCTGCTGTGACCCACAGAATGCTTAAGTGGGCTGTACCTAAGTCAAAACTAATGTCCTTGCTAGTAAATTTTTCTTTGTACTTTGTTTTTTAATATAAGCAGAGCCCTGCAGACTCTAGTCCAGGCATCCCCAACCTCAGCCCTCCAGATGTTTTGGGACTACAACTCCCATCATCCCTAGCTAACGGGACCAATGGTCAGGGATGATGGGAATTGTAGTCCCAAAACATCTGGAGGGCCGAGTTTGGGGGTGCCTGCTCTATCTAGTCTGACCAGCCCAGCAGCCCGTACTCAGTGTCCCCAGTCAGATGCCCTTAGGAAGCCTACATGCAAAGGCATGAGCACCACTGCACTCTTCACAATTGTGCTGCCCAGCAACTGGCATTCAGAGGACATAGACATCATATCTAGTAGCCACTCATTGTCTTACACCACAAATTTGTTGCTGGAACAGCTCTTGGGTTGGGGCAACTGGATAATACGTTTTAAACAGTTCAATTTTTGCTTCCTCTGTTTTGTTATTGTTGGGTTGGTGTTGGTTAAATGTTTAGTTGGGGTTTTCAGTGACTTTAATTTGGGTATAACTGTAAACTGTTTATTGTTGTTGTTTTTAGTTTCTTTTGATTTATTTGTTTGTTTGTTTGTTACTCATATAGGATCTTTTGTTTTATGTTTTGTTGTGTTTTTATATGTGTTGTAAGCTGCCCAGAGTGGCTGGGGAAACCCAGTCAGATGGGAGGGATATAAATTAAATTATTATTATTCATTTTTAGAGCCATCCATGTTGGTGGCCATCACTACATATGATGGCTGCAAACTCCATCGTTTAACTATACTTTTTTTTGTCTGTCCTGGCTCTTCCACCATTCAGCTCCATTGTATGACCTCAGGTTTTAGTTTTATCAGAGGAAAAACCTCTCGCTATCCAATTTCTCCACACTTAATAATCTATCATGTTCCCCTTTTACTCTTCCTTTTTTTCTTAAAAGAAAAAGGTCCAAATGTTGTAACCTTTCATTGTAGAGGGGTCTGCCTGGTACCTTGATCATGTTGGTTCCCCTTTCCTGATCCTTTTCCAACTCTAAAACATCCCTTTTGAGGTGCAGCGAATATTATAGAATGGTACGTCTGTACAATTACCATGAACTTCTTCATTGACTCTCAGAGCTAGTAAGCCAATGGAAAAGATCCGATGGTGATCTGTACTCAGTGACTGATGCCCAAACAAGGTCTATCTTTTTCCCCAAACTGGGAAGGCTTTGAGTTTAAGTGGAGGAATGGAGAACTGCTTGGCGCTTCCTCCTGCCCATTTCTCCACTCAAAATGCCACCTTGGCAGGTGATTTTCCACCCACAGGGGGAAAGGCATGCTTCTGTCTTCAAAACAATAAAAAATAGCTTAGGGTTGCAATCCTATACATGCATAATGGGGAGTAATTTGTGTTGAACTTAACAGGGCTTACATCAGAAAGGTCATGTGTATAGGATTCTGCTGCATATTGCATTTAATCATTTCCCAGGAGAAAAACATTATCTTTCAAGTCAATATATTGGTTCATTGTCAAATGGTTATAACATTTTTAAAAAGTAGTAATTAAGTTTATAGACAAGCAATGGTCAAGCTCTTTTCAGCATTGACTTACCTGTATTTTAGTTCTTCGTTTGCAAGATAGAAGTGTTCATATAAGGAATATGCCTCATTTGCTTCCCAGTCCTTCAACTGTATTCTAAGAACATACTGCTTCTGATTGGTTAGTTGGGAAACTAACTCATTGCCCAGCCAGTACTCCCCAGAAGGATTCCCGAATCCCTGTAATCCAAATTAGACATTTTAACTATATTAGTTTTGTTTGACTCTGAAATCAACAGGTCACGCCATCCAAAAAAATAAAATGTTATGGTTGTCAATCTGTCATCACATAAAACACTTCGCAATGCCAAAATTTCTGGGTCTTTCTATTTTTTTTGAGAAGTAGATTTCAACAAACATAAACTTAGGAGTCTGGAAACAAAATGGAACCTTGTTCTTGCTAACTGTGGGGCAAAATGCCAGTGGAACTATCCATTAATTTTTATTGGGGAAAACCCCGCCATAAATTAAACATCACTGTGTTAATAGCCAATGTGTGGGCTAAAAATTCATTTTTAAAACACAAATGCGTCTCATGCAGTAAGGTAAGGCAGGTAAGATTGCTCAAGTTTCATCCGAAGAAAACGCCTTATTACATAGATCTAAGCTTTATAATTCATGTTAGGCATCCAGAGCTTAGCTCCTGGGCCTATGGTTTGCCTGTAGAAGACCCTAGTTTCATCCTCCTGCCTTCTCTGGTTATAAGGAACTTAGGTCCAGAGCTATGAAAGATCATATAACCTCCAATTGTGTGGGCAACCTCAGTTATAATCAAAGCTATTCAGAAGTTAAATTGTTCAAGATTATGTCAATTCCGCCTTACCGCTTTGTACTCCGCCCACGTCCGGTCAAAGTCAACTTTGCCGTCTGAGCGTCGCTGAATAATCGTCCAACCTCCTCCACTGGTCTCCATATCACAGTATGTCTGCCAGTACATACAAACACTGAAATTACTCACATTTCATTTTATTCATTCTATATGATAGAAATTCTCACACAAAAAAAGCATTGCTGTAAATGGGAGGAGGGAATAGGAAGACACTTACAGTACTTGCTCACTTCCATAGCTTTTTTTTTTGTCTTAATAGCTTTTACTCCAACTTTTACTCCAAAGAGCTCCAGGTGGTGCATACATGGTTCTTACCCCTCATCCTTTTATCTCCACAACCACCCTGTGAGGTAGGCTAGGCTGAGTCTGTGACTAGTCTAAGGTCCCCGGTGAACTTCTAAAACTAAGACCTGTTTGCTATGCAAATGTTGTTACCTTAATCCAGAAAGATTAAGTATGAACTCAAGGATGCTGTGGAGGGAAAAACTCAGGGATGCTGTGGAGGGAGAAAAACTGCCCTGAGCATGCAGGGGACAAGTCCAAAGTGCTCCTGCACTAGTTGTACGCGAATAAACAGTCCCTGTTGTATCGATCATTCATTTGGAAGTTGAAGGGGAATTGTTGCTTTCTTCTTGCTGCCATTATTTTCCTTATTGGTCTCCATTATTGTCCTTAAAACTGCCTATGCTATCCGTCTAGTCCAGGCATAAGCAAACTCGGCCCTCCAGATGTTTTGAGACTACAATTCCCATCATCCCTGGCCACTAGGGATGATGGGAGTTGTAGTCCCAAAACATCTGGAGGGCTAAGTTTGCCCATGCCTGATCTAGTCTGATGTGGAGGGTTCATGAAACTTAGAGATTCATGAATTCACAGAGGCCTCTTTATCTAACAGATAGGAAAAGGAAACTTGTTGCTGCACTACAATTCCTATCCTACCTGTCCATTAGCTTTGTTGGCTGAGGCTGATGGGAGCTGGCATCCCAACATCTGTAGGGCTGCAGATTGTGTATGCAGCGAAACCATGTTCCTGAAATGGTTAAAATGTTAGCTAAAGTCTCCTTCCATCAGATCCTGTATCTTGCTGCCAGTTTTGGTTTCCAAAACACTTCTGTTTTTGTTTTGTTTTTGAAGGCCTTTCTTTGTTGCTCTGGGGAAGACCTACATAAAGCTGAGAACTAAGGAGCGTTTTTAATGGCCAGAAGCCCATATAATTAAGGATTGGATTAGGTAGATCACGGTAGATGGAGTGAATCCCCTTCAAAAAAATGCATGACTAATTTTAGTTCAGGAGGTTATTTACTATGGCCCTTCAGTTTCCTCAACAGAATTGGTTTGAACGTTTCGGCTACTAGAAGGCGCAATTTGTTATTTGAAAGGGCAAGGGTTTTCCAAATGGGTGTTACGCTGAAAGAGTAAACAGCCATAGGATTCACAAAATCATTGAAGTGCACAAAGCATTTTGGCAACAGAATGTATAGAATTTCCATGAAACAGGAGGCCAAAGTTAGAATCTAAAGAACCATGTGCTCAATGAGATTTTGGCTATGTGCTTTTCAAACAGCAGCCCTCCCTGGCAGCAAGCAAAGGTTTTGAAACTTCTGCTGTTTGTGGTGTGGCATGACGTTGTGATATTTCTTTGGGGTACTACTAACCTGTCTCAAGCTGTTTTTTAGTTGCATGTAGGAGGTGAATATAATATGGCCCTCTTAAATTATTATTGTTTCTTAAGAAAGGGGGGAAAGGAGATCACTACTAACAACAGCACAGTGGTTTTTTGCCTTGTCAGTTTTAAGCATGTCAGTTTTACTCTGTGCTTTCCAATGAAAGCTTGCAGGGGGGGGGGAACAAGCCCAGTAAAATACATTGTGCAGCAGTGTTTATAAGTCTCTTGAGAATTTAGAGTCAGCATCAAGAGGAAAAAGATCAAAACAGAGTAAACACCGGGAGGAAAAAGATCAAAACACAAACAGCCAGAGTCTAACAAACGAAAGGCAGTTCTGTGTCCCCGCTCACAAAGTAAGTAAAATAACATCAATGACCTCTGAAATAAATGGCAGTTTGATATAATAATTTGGACATCTATCCCAGCCTACAAAAATGTCACCCATCTTTTCTCTATTGATGTAATGGTAGCGATTCTGCAGGTTCCATGTGCAGTGATATCCACCAGGACTGTTTCTGCAAAACTTCAATTTTCAAGGGGTGCTATAGGAGGCTCCATGTAAGCTGCACTGAAATGAATGAAGGCGGTGCAATAATAGTGTTTGATGGATTGCACTCCTAAGGCTGTGATAATCCATTAAACTTCTTCTGCAAATAAGAGTCAGTATGATGAAGTCTAAACACTATAATCATTGTATTCTATGTAGCAGGTCTGGGAATAAAAATAGCATCATCAATCATGCTGCCTAATTACTGGCCTAACAATGACCCTGGTTTTGGGTGGGTGTTTTGTTTTTTAAAAAAGAGCTCTTTACAGAAACATAGTAAAACAGTGGTATGCAGAAACCTGACGATTACTTGAAATATGTAGAGCTGACATGTTCCACCACAAGCCTGTTGACTGACTTGTCAGATACTGAGAAGGCTATTGAAGTCACTTACAAAACTGAGCAGATATCCCAGTGCAGAGTATTGAAACTACGGTGCTAAAAGTGGTTTATGTTTAACGCAATGAGAGCCAATGTGGACCAGATGTTTCTAGTGTATTGTCCATCCAACTGCTCTACAATCTCCCTGACCGAGCTGGCAAGACGTAGGCTCAGCGTTGGGGTTGGAGAACCCTTTCACAGTGCTGTTGAGGGAGAGGGAGGCATCTATACCCATGCCAAAACTGCCTCAAATAGGTCATCTCAGGACTTCATGGCCTCCACAATAGCTATGCGGCTTTCTCAATACATCAGTGGTCCAATACATGTAACTGGTTATACCCTCAACCTGGTCTTTGCCACAGAGCAGAATGGAAATACTCTGTTGATTGTGTGTGTTCACTGTGAATCCATTGTCATTGTCATCACCATCATTTTATTATTTGTACCCTGCCCATCTGACTCGGTTGCACCAGCCATGCTAAGCAGCTTCCAACAGATATAAAAAAACATAATAAAACATCAAACGTTATGTTTGATGCCTTTGGGTGTTTTCTGAAAGTTGTATAGTTATCTCCTTGAAATCTGATGGGCGGGTGTTCCACAGGGACAAAACGGCCCTCTGCCTGGTTCCCTGTGACTTCACTTCTCGCAGTGAGGGTACTGCCAGAAGGCCCTCAAACTCTCTGGTGAGGTTAGGGCTAAATCTTCAAGTATGTGGGACCCATTGAGTTAGTCTGCTTTTGAAGACTGCTGGTATCTGACAAATTCCTGAATGCTCTGTGGGATTTTCCGGCTGACATGTGTGGCACTCCTGTCGAGACTCTTGTTTCACTATGGAATGGTGAGGTGCATAAAGCTATTGAGGGAGTATTTCCCCTTCCTATATTTTCTTAATTTGTTTGTTCCTCAGCTTCTTGGCTTCCTTCAGTGTATGAATGTGGTTGTGTTGGGAATTTGCAGAAGGGGTGTGACCATTAATCTAGCTACTGAAGAACAATTAGATGGGGACAACTATACTGTACATCATAGTTTGCAACTGGGCAGTCTCCAGACTGTTGAGCTACATAAGGATGGACTATGGAAAACATTCTTAGCACTCTTTTATAAGATTGTACTGCTATTGTTGCATTTTCCTTTTCTAAATTGGAAAGCAGAGTTTCATGGTGAGTTTAAAAGTACTTAAAACTGATACGATTTTTTAAAAAAAAAATATTGAAGCAGGATCTGGTCCTGCCTAAATTTAATCAAATGTTGTACCTTTTTCTCAACTCCTGTATTTGGCACTGTTAATGTGTAGACGCCACTGGTTGTCAGCCCTGCTTTGAATGCTTCAGCACAGTCCTTGAAACTGATGTGTTCTCCTCCAGTCTCCAGAGCATTATTGGATGCTGAAAAGCAAGTACACATATTAAGCATATAATATAAATGCATTCAAATGGCCATTGTATTTGAAAAACCTCTAAGAAAACTTCTGCAGAGCTGACTTCAGCCATGTACTATTCTCTCCTCTGCCTCATTTGTTCGAAGCCTTTCAGATTGTTTACCTTTTAGATCTGGTTCATAAATTTGGTTTCCTTAAAGTACAAGGTTGCTTCCAGCTTTTTAATTGTTTTTCCACACTCCTCTGATGGTTGACACTTTTAGAAGCGCCCCCCCCCCCGACACTGGCAAATGTTCAGGGTTTTATTTTATTTTTCCCACATCAGTGCTAAGACTAACACGGCTTGTTTACTTGTTTGTGCACTAGCTTAGGAGATAACATCAGCAGAAACACGCAAAGTTTTGGAAATATGCTTAACAGATTATCTTTAGCCTTTGAGGACAATATTGTCTTGTATAGGGCATGGTGGTTTTGCTTAAAGAAGAAGTAGAAAACATTCTGAATTGGTTCTGTGTTTATTATGTTTGCATAGCTGTATTTATAATTATTTGTAAATACAAATGGACCTGCAATAAAATATGTGCAGTGAAGAGTGCAGCAGTTCAGCATTTCAGATAGCCATGCCTTGCTTTAGTCATCCCCCCCCCCCCGCCCCAGTTTTCTTCCTTCTTCCAACAACCTGTCGGTATGCTCAGTCCCCATTGGGCTGCTGTGTTCCATTTCTTCTTCTTTTGTGTGTGTGCTGCAAAATATGCAGTTCATCAAGCATGCCAATACTGTCTTCATGTGAGTGTATGGTACATTAAATAATCTCCACACTTGGGGAATGAGTTTGCTCGTGGCTTTTTTTCAGCTGGAATTCAGTTCCAGCACTTCTCAGGTGGGCACCGTTGCCATTCTAAGAGAACCAGGGTGAGTTCTGGCACCTCTTTTTCTAGAAAAATAGCACTGAGTTTGCTACTAGTATATACAACCATTGTAATTAATGATGGGAGTAAAAGTTTGTTCATATCTTCTCAAGTTCCGAGGCAGTTAACAATTAACAGCAAGTAGCATCCTTGTCACATTTTAAGGGTGTTGCTTTCAATTCTGTGCATACAGCTTGGGAGATTTTGTGTAAAGGGTGAGAGCTAGCTAAACCTAATCGACCTCGGAGGAACCCCCTGGAATCGCCAAATCGGGGACTGTGAAGTGCTTTAGTTGGCGCTAGCTGGGTCCTCTTCATTGCTGGCGTCACACAAGCTGGAAAAGACAAGCTCTGGCGCCTCAAAGGGTTAATTTAATTCAGATACTAGAGAGCAACCAGAATTGTCTTTGGCAGAAGTTAGTCCTCTGTGGTCACACTGTCATGGTGCCAGAGGTTTTGGCCTCATGGGTGACCCGCAGGCTTGTCATTCTCAGAATTACTATGGTATGAGGTTTGACACACACAAAGAAAGCAATTTAACCAGATCTCACACTGGTGCCAGGCTCAGAGTATCTTTGGCCCTCGTCATTCCTTTCTTCCTTACCCACATGGATAGGCAAAAAAACTGGCCGAAACCTATGCATACCTGTTATAATTATACTTTACACTTGGAAAGAATCTGAGGGTCATTGCGGAGGTTTGGGGAAAGGCTCACCAGAAAGGAAATTGTTTCTCACTGCAGCAATTAGCGTGTTCTACTCCACTTACGGTTTGGTGTAGAAATCATAGAGAACAGGCTCTGCACAGTCTCCCTCAGATCGTGTTGCTGTTTTTGCAGGAATGAATTGTTGGCTGTGGCCGTGGCCAGCTGTTTTTCTAGTTCTTCTATTGTGGAGTTCTGTCTGGACACGAGTGACTGGAGCTTATCTTTCTCGTCTCTAATCGACTGTAGCTGGGATGTATGCTTGTCTTCTATATCAATAACTTTTTTTTCCAGAAAGCTAACAAATAAGAGGGGGGAAGAAAACAGGGTTATTGGTTTAGCACTTTTACGTGGCTAAAGTGAAGGGGGCGGGGAAACAAAACTGTGCCAGCTAAGGAACCACAAGTTTCCACCGTAGGTTCTGGTCAGAAGTTACTTGCCATACAAAGTCTGGTGAGAAACTCGAGTGCCTCTCCTGTTCCCCAGCTCCTAATGGTGATCAAAAAGTAAAGTCTTTTGCAAGCTTATACCATGGTTATTTGAGCGTAGCATCTAATTCCCTGATCTGTTCCTTACAAATAGTAGTGGGTTTTGCAGTGGGAGGAGGCTCCCAGTACCGTGTTTTAGAACAGGGTTTTCCAAACTTGGATATCCAGCTGGTTTTGTACTACAGCTCCCTTCATCCCTAGCTAGCAGGACCAGTGGCCGGGGATGATGGGAACTGTGGTACAAAAACAGCTGGAACCCTGTGTTAGAAGAAACACATATTCCTTTGCTCTGATGATCTAAATTCTATGACATGAATGCATGGTGCAAATTCAGCTCAATATACACAATAGCCTTTTATTTTGGTCAACTCTGCAGCTTTTTATTTTGCTTAATTCTGTAACTTTCACTTTTTTGCATTATCTATTGCGATTCTGACAGCATACTGCAAAAGAGAATCGGGATCTGGGCAGGGCGTTAAAGGAGTTTGTGTGGAAGGGAGTCACTGGTCATACGCCGTTAGGTTGTCAGTGCTCTCCCCTGCGTTGCGGCAAAATGGGGGCGAGCTCTCTGCTTAAACATACGTTTTCCAGAGCCAGCCCAATCCCCACACAGTTTGGATAACCCTGATGTTCCCCAGATCCCCGGACAGGGACTGGGAGGGATAAACGCCCAATGCCTAAGCCAAGGTCTCCCTACATCTGAAAGTTTAATAATGTTGTGGCCAATTTTAATCCCATAACACATTGTCATGAGTCATTATTCCTCACAGGGGTCGCCTGGGGTCGGGGGGACTCCGCCTGTCCACGGAATGAAATTTGAAATTTGCACGATGCTGAATCCTGCCATCAATGCCATGTTTGGTTTTGCTGTATATGCATAAATCATACAGTCCTGCTGTATATGCCCTGCCCTGGATATACCATATTCAAATAACTGCTGTTCAGCATCGATCATGTGCATTAGAAGCTGTGTTGGATCAGCAGACCAGATTTCATTTTACACTTCTCCTACGTACGCTGAGAAAATCTTTCACAACTTAGGTCCCATAGTATACTTGTTCTAGCAATATCTGCTGCTTTTTCTGCATATATAGAGAAGGACAAGTATGTTCAAATGCTATCCCCGCACTTGCCACAATAAATCACATTGTAATATTGAACCCATATTTTCTTTGCTCCCTTTGAGTAAAGTATCTTGTTTGCAAAAAAAACAAACCTTGCAGGAGCATGCACAAATCTAGCAGGGGAGTGAAGACAAATGTGAAAACATGCCCTTTCCTTTCAGCACTCATGTTTACCAGAAATGAAAAGTCCTTTCAGCATAGGACTTCAACTGAATCATACACCTTGGCTCATTTTACATTCAACCCCACATTGTACTGTTGCAAGCGCAGGATGGCAACCCTATGATTCGAAACGTATTTCATCTTCATTTCAGAAAGCAATTCCCCTTTCTCTGTAACATAGCTGTTGACACATCAGCATCTCCCTGTGAGGACTGTTAAACCGAACAGATGGGCTGATTATGCATTTACTATTGAAAAATTGTGTCAGTAGCAGATTACAATCCAGTTTGGAGAACAGTGAGATTGATTTCTCTTCCATGTGAGACTAGCCAACTACAGATCACGCATGAGGCTTATGGAGTAAGCAAAGTTCACAGTTCCCCCTCTCTTCCCGAGCTAGCCTAATGTGATCCCAGCTCAGCAAGAAATGTTAACAGTTCTGTTGGCCAGCTGTCATTCAAAATGTTCTGGGTAAACAAAAAGAGCCTCAAAGTCCTTTGATGTTGTACGCTGAGTATGGATGCAAGCAGAGATCATGTCTGGCTCTCAGTTAATACAAAAGGAAGCCAAGAGTGGAATCAAATACTTATCTCTTTGGTGGTTTGAAAATCACAGTAACATTTTTGTGGCATCCAATGCAGCTGGACAGCCAGATTTTGCCTGACAATCAAATAAGCTTGCTCATTAGGAATGAAGGGGCGAGTTTCCCCCTTTTGGTGGGGGAAATAAGCTGGCAAATAAAGGATATTTCAAATCCACCATCTTGTCACACCAGATAGGTTTAGATGAATATAGCTCTAGCGGAGCTCACACACTATAGCGAAAGACACACAGACAAGAGATGGATTCTTTTGTCATCTGATAGGCAGGAACTCATTCCCATTATATTCCTTGGTATGATCAAGTGGCTGAGATACAACTTGGTACCTATTGCTAAATAAATAAATAATGCTGCCTTCTGAGTGGGAAAGGCAATGGGATGCCTTTAATGAGCTCAAGAGCTGATAGTCATTCCTCAAGTTCAAAGGAATTACACATGTAAGCTAGGTTGGCATCCATTGATTGTTTATTATTCTCTTACAGCTCCCATTACCAACCTGCCCCCCCCCACTGCAGCTGTTTTGGACTTCAACTCCCATAATTTCAGCCAGCACAACAGTGGAAAGCTAGGGGTGATGGGGCTTGTAGTCCAAAATAAATTGATGGCACCAGATTGGTGAAGGCCATCTTATAGTATTGCTGCAGTGATGAATCTGCGGAGCTATTCTCCTTTTCCAAATCACATGTCAGTTTTTGTTATTTGTAGTCTCTGCTTATCTATAGGTAGGAGGAAAAGTGGGGTGTTCAAAAGAGGACTATAGTGAGGGTGAAGACTAAAAGCTACAGAGCTTTTGCAAGCAGGGGAGAACTTAGACCTTATTTCAAATGATGGTTGTTGTTGTTTTTTTCATTTCTTTGACAGGACCTATGTGCATGTCAGTTGAATTCTATATAGGGCACACATGGTCTTGGGAATGAAGAATGTGGCCCCATAACTTCTGGCACATTTCAAATTCCATGCATACAAATAATATTTCCTGGTGTTAAAAAAAGTCATCTCCATTTCTCTTCATTGAAACAAAAGACTTGATGCTCATTTGAAATATCCTGAAGTCAATGCAATTCGTCATCTCATTATAGATTTCCCTGCTGGGAATAAAGCACATTTGAGAACAATAATACATTGCCAGGTAGGAAGAGTTATTACCTGTTTTTTTCTTGCAGTTTTCCTATCTCGCTGGTCTGATCTGAAATCTGCCTTTCTAGTTTGATAGTTGAAATTGAATGCGCCTGAAGCTGAAGCTCAAGCCTTGTTGTCTGATTCAGTACCTACATTTTGAGAAAGGCAATCTTGAATCACATTAGAAATAATTCAGAATAATTTACAAATTAATCCCGTCCTAAAATACCTGTCATCACTATTTACCTGAATGAAAGAAAAGCTAAAACCTCTTAAAGGTTTGATAAAATGTAAGTGACATTTACTTATGTCTATATTTGCAGAAGACAAGTTGCAGTTTATGTGGGCTGTATCAGTCTTGTGTGTCGTGACCTGAGCTGTTCCCAGTTTTATGAATGACTGACGGCATCCACAGTTGTGACAGCCATTTTGTGGATATGGTGGTGGTTTTCAAAGTTGCCACACTGATCGGAGTCACTTCTAGGTCACTGTGGGTGTACCTGCAGATAGGGTTTGTTTTTCTTTCTTGATTAATAATTCCATGGTTCCACATTAGTATGATACCCGCTGCTTATTCTTGAAGTCTCAAGAACAACATCTGTTTTTAAGAATGAGGCAGCAAAATTGTCACATGGACTGTTGCTTAGCATTCCATTCTGCTGCATGCTCTTCATTGTGTTTTAAAATAACTCTTTTAATTCATCAGAATTTGGCTTCAGTTGGCAGGAGGAATTTATTACTCACATCCTTCATGTTGAATGGTCATTGAGGACATGTTTTCACACTTAAGGGTATTTCCAAATTGTTGCAGAGGAATTCATTCATTAATTAGAAGATATTACACACACACACACACTGCCCTTTATCATATCAAGTTCCAAGGTAACAGACAACACAAAATATTAAGAAAAGAGAAGATAAAACTTCAAAACGTACCAAAACTTACAAAATTAATTCACTAAAGTCTATTAAAATGCCTCAAAAAATCAAAATGATTTTGCCTGGTACCTAAATTAAAGCCATGTTGGTGCCAGTAATCTTCTTGCGGGGACATTCCATCACTGAGGATACACTGCCAAGAAAACTCTTTTCCTTAAGTAATAATATTTGTCCCTCTGGTGAAAGAGGAACATAGGAAGGGCTTCTGTAGAAGATCTTAAAGAGCAGCAACAGGTTGAAATGAAACACACACACACACACTCCTGAAATTTGGGCCCCATACCATTTTGAATTTTAAAGTAGGAACCAACACCTTCAATTGGGCCCCAAAATAAACTGGCAGCCAGTTCTTTTAAAACTGCTGTGATATGGGTAAATTAGGCAGCACTAGTCAATATTCTGGCAGTCTATGCTAACTGAGGCTCCTGAAGCTTCTGAGAACTGTCTTCAAGAGCAGCTCCACAAATAACAGATTGTAGTGACCCATTTGGGAGATAACCAGAGCATGGATCACTGTGGCCAGAAATGGTGTCTTTGAAAGAGTAGTTATTTACTTAATCCCCTTACACTGTTAATTAAACCCAGGACAAACCCAGTCACCAGCACAAATATTCAGCTTCTAAGCTAATCCTAACTATAAAAGCATCCTTCAGACATATAAGTTTGCAGTAGTGTGACATTACACATGGTTTGAAACTGATTCACATGACTTTTAGGAAGCGGTCAAACAAATGTTTCATTTACTCTGCTACTCACACTTTTGACCTTGGACATGAAAAATGGAATGAAGCGGGGATGATTTAGTATTGTTCTGAAGTAGAGATTTAAGTGTTTCCGTCTTTTTAGGAAGCAATATTACAGCGCAAATATAGTAGTGATCTGAGAGTCATTGGGTAGCAGAACCCTTTCCCTGGTGTACTTAGTTTACCACATATGGTGAACTACTACGTTGGAAGAACTTTTGAAAATATAACCTCACACCGTCAATCTGAAGTGGTGCATTCCAGAATTTTCTCACCTTGTTTTCGGTCCTGTATAGAATGCTTTTGGTTCTTATACTAACCAATCGCTATGTGCTAACACTAGGTTTTCCCTCCCCAACCACCCTTCACTTCAGTTTAAAAGTCTGGAAAATAACTGTAACTATGCACAAGCTCCTCTCGAAAGCTTACTTAGCTTATTCTAAGAATGTAAGGAGTTCTGAGATGAATTTATTATTTCAGAACATCTATATTGTTTTTTCTGTGAATATAATAGTTTGCGGTTACTCCATAATAACCATATTTTTGGATGAGATCTGACTTGAAATCTAAAATGAAGAGCAATTTTTGTTGTTGTTCCAATCTGAGTATGGGAATGTCTCTGTTCCCCACAATTGATTTGGGACTTGAACAACAACTTGAAAAAAAATGTGACAATTTATTTTTCTTTGTAGCTTCCTGTTACTCCCTAACCTTTCTCCCACTCAGTTCAATCTTTTGATTTACCCTGCAACTAAATTATAACCATTGAAATGCTCAGGCTAATCCAAGTTCCATTGCAGACTATGCCTTGCATAAGGGGTGCATAACTTAGGTCACTCCAAGTTTTTGCAGCCTGAGTGCTGCAAATTGGACCCAGGTCTGAATTTTGATGCTAGTTCGGATCAGAACTTCTCGGTTTCAAACATTAGTTTGACCACTGTGCTGGTGAATAGGAATAACAGTAACCTTCATGAAACACTTTGCAAATTAGAGAGCTATATAAACAGCAAGCCTCCATCTGCAGTATACTTTTAAAGCAGTATCATACCATGTTAAACAGTCATAGCTTCCCTCAAAGAATTGTAGTTTGTTGGTGCTGGGAGTTGCAAGGAGACCAGTTTCCCCCTCACAGAGCCATAGATCCTTATGGATCCTCATAATTTTTATAAGATTATCCCCTCAACAATTCATAGAAATGTATTCTGTGATTGGTTGGTTGCTTTGTTATTATGTGCAAAACACAAAGAGCCACGAAGATTTGTGACTAAGATCAGGATTTTTGTGGTGCTGTCAAGCGTTGGAGTTATGATTTATACTGTGCAGTCTACTATTGTAAGTTTTACCGGTAATTGACTAATTAGTAGGGCTGGGCGATAATATCGTCCAAAACTGGTTTGAAATCCATATCGTGATATCGGTTTCATATGGCAATGTATCGTGAATCATGATATGTGTGCGCAATGCAAAAATCATAATGTTAGAAGAAAATGTGAAGCCAGCCAATGTCTCTATATCAGGCATCCCCAAACTTCGGCCCTCCAGATGTTTTGGACTACAATTCCCATCATCCCTGACTACTGGTCCTCTTAGCTAGGGATCATGGGAGTTGTAGGCCAAAACATCTGGAGGGCCGCAGTTTGGGGATGCCTGCTCTATATAGTTCTATCCTTAGTTCAGACCTCGTGATATATCTGTTCATCGCATCGTTTAGCTGGTGATATATCACAATGTTGGAAAGCAAATATTGCCCAGCCTGACCTAAAGCACACAATATAGGGCACATGAGTCCTTTGAGTTCAGAGTTAGCTTCAGCTTGAACGACTGGTACTTACATGTGCTTCAACATCTGTTAATTTGCGGGTCTGTTCAGCGGTTTGATTTAGCAGATTTGTGCCGATTTCAATCATTACCGCCGTCTGGTTCTGCACTGCGTTCTGCTGGATCTCCACCATTTCTTTTTTCATGTTATCCTGAATGTAGCTTTCAAGCTGCATGTCACAAGAAGAAGAAGGTTTTATGTTCATGCGCTGTTTTGTTTATTTATAAACATGATTCTGGGTCGATTGCAAAGCATTTCTTAAATTACAGATGTTTCCCCTCCATTTCGCGGGAGTGGGGGCGAGAGAGTTTAACAGGCAGAACAAACAAGAGATCAGCATCTGGAGATGCCTGAGCCAGCTCTGCCATTAGAAAGGGGAGCCAGTCCACTCAGGTAGCAGGTGCTGGTGGGTGCAAGACAACTGCAGGCCCGCACTGTTCCCAAGGCCCCCTTGCACACCCATTGACAGCCTGTTGTTTTAGGTGGATGCTGTCTTGTTACCAGCGATGAAGTAATATGCAGCTACTAGTCCAGTTGAGTCCTATATGTAGAAAGTGGGCCACCATTTTGTCTTTGCCTCAAGCAGCAAAATGTATTTGACTGGCCCTGCTAATAGCTGCCAAGTACCCCGTTTCCCCGGGAAACCCCCGTTTTTTTCATACCATTTCCCGGCGGTCCCCCGTATCTCTTAGTCTCCCGTTTTTCTCCCTTATATTCTCCTGCCAGCGGCCATTTTTTTCCCTGCTTTGCCCATCTATGGGCATCGAAAATGGCGTCGAAAGTCGCGTCTACGCATGTCCAGAAGTGCGTAGACGCGACTTCCGGTGTCGCGCGGCTGCCGCTCCCGAATTCTGCAGTCCGGGACTTGGCAGGTATGATAGTAACTGCTAATAGTAACTGTCCCGATAGTCAATGTAGAGACAGGGGGGATATGAAAGGAGCATTTCATATGGATCTGGGACTTGTCAGCAGTTAACTAGCCAGGTATTCTAATCCACTCCATCTTCACAGTACCCATCCAGTGCAAACTAGTCACTACCCACCCAGAAGCTGGTGTCGAGTGAGAAAGGGTCGATTTGTTACACTTCCCATCTGTCTCTATGCTCCCGTATCTCTGCCTGGTAAACTATTTTGTCACAACCGCCCCTTATTGAGAAAATGTTGGGGTGCCTTTCTCTTTGATTTTTTTTTTTAATGTGCTTATGCATCAGCCTGAACTAGAGCTTTCCAGAATTCTTTGGTCTCCAGAAATTCAATATCTCAACAGAAGGGGAAACATCTTGAATCTCGTGTGCATGCTTGTAAGGGCACAGATTATGGATGCAAGACAAGCACCATCAATTTGATGAAACAATAAGTAACCTGTGTTTCAGAAGCTCAGGCTACTTTACAGTTAATACATGAGGCAGCTGGTGGTAAAGAAGGGTTTGGTCAGGAGCAGGTGGTCAGTGTGGGGATAGAGTTGCAAATGTGCATGTATATATTCACCTGTGTGTCATTGGGAAGAGTTCATTGCTCACACACTTTGAGAAGTTTAATTGACTTTTGATATATGGCTGCTTCCACCCATTGTCACCTCTGGTGGCACTGCGCTGGTGTTAGCAACAGTGGGAATTTCATTTAGATATCAGAGCAGCTTAGACAAAGGCTTAAGAGTTTAGTCACCTTCCTGAACCAAGAGTTCAAATGTTTAAGAGCATCTTACACCTTCATTGTTAGGGATTAGACAAGAAGTCTGGTATGCTGTAACAATGCTGTTTGTACATTGTTGCTCAACTTTTAGACAAACAAAACATAAAAAGCAAGGGTGAGAAATGACGTCTTCCTTCTAGGGATGCCAAAATAACAACTGTTTCAAAAGGCTCTCTGGGCACGTCTGCATAATAACTGTTTAGCAGGTCTCGCCAACACCATAGTCCAAGGCTTTAATTAAGCTTTTTATTTAAAAGGATTAAAAATCCTTTTTTGTATTATGGATTAGCAAGTACAGTGACTTTGCTTAGACCTTAAAGTCTCTGAAAACTGATTCTCTCCCCCCTCCCAATTTTCTGATTTCTGAGAGATTTTCTAAGGTCTCTCCTGTCCCCAGCCAAGTTCTCAGCAGCTAGAAGCACTCTCATCTCTCGCCATTCATTTCCCAACTCAAGCTAGTTATTCAGTAAAGTCTCATTCCGAATGGGAAATATTATGCTTAATTGTATCTCCTGACAATATTTGTGGGCCATGACCTTTTCTTCTCTCTTCCTTCCCATGTTGCCATTATCTCCTTTGAGCTCCTCTAAATAGGAAAGTGTTTTTTATGTATCGTCTTATTCTAATGCCAGGGTATGCAGCAATGATGTACAGTATGAGGTTTTTTTGCTATAAATCTCTGAATTGCTTTTATTTTGATTAAATTGGTTCTTGGGGCTTACTCTTAAGCACACAGCCCATCCTAATAAGTCCTTTTTAGTGCTGAATTCATTTCCCTGGATGCCAGAAGATCATATATAATCACTTTTTCTTCTCTGAAACCCAGATATTGTAGACGATATCTGGGCTTAATTTAGACAGCTAGTTACAACTTTCCATCTGAAGATCCTTCATTTTCACATTTACTGTTTGTACAAAGCTTACAGATTGTTCACCACCCCAGTTTTGCTTAACCATAATTTAGTGGCCTTTAAAAGTTGCCTTGTAGACTCAAGAAGGATAGGTCTGTTGTACTTTGTTACTTCCAGGTGAACTGGGAGAGGTGACAGTGATTGGGGGAGTTCATCCCCAATTCAAAAGATTCTCCAGCTATTTCTCTGGACCTTACCTAACCTGGGGGAAATACATGGCATGGACTTGTGTACTTTATGGTTGTTCAATCAAAACTGTATGTACTCAGTCTAGCTGCATGTACTCGAATGTGTCGAGATGATGTATTTAGAGAATTATATGCCACTCACCTTCCCTCAAAAGACATCATCTCAACACTTTCACCCGGGGAATAGGGACTGGACTGCTTACAGTTGCAAGGAAATAAAAGGAAACATACAGTTTAGTTTGAGTACATACCATTCCTTGAACACCAGTTGGAAGTACATTATTAATCATTTTTAAAATAAGAATGGATTTGCCAGTTCCTGTCTGAAATGAAGACTCTCCTTGAACCTTCTTGTTTACGTCTGTTTCAAAGAACAAGTCAGGCACCAGACTAACAAATGGGTTGTGCTTTTCTTGAGACATTTTAGTTGCTCATCCATGTGATTTATAATTCCACATTGATGAGGAATAACTAAAACCTCGCATTTATGAGGACTGAGTTTTCCATATATATGCATTTGTGTTCTTGGCAGCAATGATTGTTGTATGCGCAACTCTTCATTTTTGCCAACTAAGTGCCACCATTTTACAGAAAAGCACAAGTGAATGCTGAAGTACACGATGCAGACGGCTGGTGGGAGGCATCTCACTGGAACAGTCATAAAAATTTAAGCTTGAAAATACTGAGTTACTTGGAGATAATTAGGCTGGAATTTAGAAGGTCCTGGGAATGTGCATTGGAATTCCTGACTTTTCCTTAAACAGCAGATCCTCATACACTCCTTCAGGATGCCCAATGGCATGAAGGGAAAAGCTGCTGTTTGAAAGCCCATTCCCTCTAGTTGCCCATTTCCTCAGATCCCAGCCTGAAAACAAGTATTGAAGGAACTGCTTTAGGTACCCAAGCCTGAGGGTATTTGGTTCCAGGTTGTCTTGGAGATCAGCCTTTAAAAAGTGGGGGCTTGATTCTGCCTCCTTGATGTACTCTAACATGTCCCTTCTGTGGATTAACAGCAGAAGAGAATTTTGTGAATGTAAGGTCTAGGGTGAATAACAATGGGATGGATCATAGGCAGAGAGTGTTTCCTTTCCTGGAAATCCTTTTCATCCCATCCCATAGCCTTCTCCCTCCACCTCCAGCTACCGCATAACATTAGCTTCCAGACTTTCACATTGAGTACTGTAGTCCAAAGTTGCAACAGAGCTTGCATTTGAACCCAGATCTCCTTGGTCCTAGTGCAGCACCCTAATCATTACAATAGAGGTGAGAAGTACAGTCATACCTCGGGTTAAGTACGCTTCAGGTTGAGTACTTTCAACCTGGAACCATCTGGAACGGATTAATCCACTTTCCATTACTTTCAATGGGAAAGTTCGCTTCAGGTTGAGTACGCTTCAGGTTAAGTACGGACCTCCGGAACCAATTAAGTACTTAACCTGAGGTACCACTGTAACAAGTATTAGCCCCGCTGAGGGGTGGGACATGGCAGTGGAAAGGAGAAAATGCTGCCAAAAGTCATTTGCTCCCTTCATCCCTGGATTCTGAGCCTATATCAACTGCTCTTGAAAGTCTTGTCAGTTATAAAAGCTTCCACTGTGCCACACAAGGATGCGGGGGTTGTTGTTGTTTGGGGGGGGGCACAAGCTCCCTTCATGCAGAAACTTCAAGTAGTTCTTTGGTTCCTAGGCAAAGTTTATTTTCTGCATGTGGCTTTTGATGCTTCTTCCCCTTTTTATCCTCACAAAACTCTGCAGGCAAGTTAGGCTGAGAGATGGTGACAGGCCTAAGGTCACCTGGTGAGCTTCACTGCTGAGGGTTTCCTCAATCCTTACCCGGCATTGCAGTCTAACTGCTGCACCACACTGTCACTCTGAAGCTGTATTCCAATGAAGGCTTGTTCATGAGAAGTACCTACTTTTTGGTGTTTTCATGGAATCAGCTCCGGAGTGACCCAACACCAAAAGATGGATCTGACAGGCTAAGTAAGCAAATAAACAGACAAACCTGGAACAAGATTGCGAAGTGGAGTAGCTGGGTTCACTTCCACCTGCAATCTTATCCCAGGTTTACTGAGTTTTAATATCAGCAGATGGGCCCAGAAAAGTATAGCTTTGACAAAGTATATTTCAGAAAGTTCAAGGCTATAATACCCATCACTCAGTAACCTTATTGTCCCTGCCTAATTTCATGGTGCGTGTCTCAAATTCAGTCCTGAGAAACCACATACCAGAACAATTTTGCATTATGTGGAAAAACGTACATGTAGTCTTAGAAAAATCTATGAATTTGCTATAGGTTACTATGATGAGTTGTACAGGAACAGCATGCCACAGTAATATGCTGGTTCAATTAGAGGCTCCATCCCCCCACCCCACCCCACAATTTACAGGTCATATAAAACCAGAGCAGACATATTAAATACATGAGACTTGGATAAACAAATAATAGTAAGAAAAGGTAGAACTACATAGGTGAGTTAAGGTCACTTAAAGTTTCGTTTCTTACTTTTATCACCAATAAAGCACAATTAATGTGCCCACAGCATTTCCTACTGGCTTCTGTTTTCTAATGCAAAGCAGAATATTAAAGATGCAAAAAGGTTTATTGAACCACAAAAAGCACAACCTTTCTTTAGGGGCATATCTTAAAAAATAATAATAATAACACCTCTATTAAATTTACTATGAGAGACATAATAGCATTCACATTTCTTTTTTCTTTTTTAATTGTAATTAGCCGGCAACATTATTATTACTTAAAACAAAACAAAACATGATGGTGGCAATTTATTATTCTGAAAGTGTTCACAATTGATGAACTGGAGTGGCCTTTTTAGAAGCTTTCTTCAGTCTAGGAGGCAGGATTTTTGTACACTATTAGGCATTATCATAATTGTGTGGGTTTTTAAATATGTGCAACTTGTTAGTTTACCCTTCTGTAATGCTGTTAGTCCAATATTCTAGGGTATTATAATGTTAATGAGGACTTCATCGTTTTTCCCCAGATTATTCCCCTGAAAAACTGTTCAGTTCAAACTATGTGGACTCCCAAATTTTTATTAGTTGAACCTTCTGTGAAACATTAATAGTATGCCATCATCCTCTTTCAATGGTTTTCTTTTCTTCATAGCATGTTGATCATGCTGTAGGAGTTAGAAAACAATAAATCTAATCTGGAGATTTTTTTCTGATGGAAAAAGAGGATATTTGGCCATTTCAAGTGGTGTTCTAAAGTTGCTTATGATGTCCTGTAAAAAAGGACAGGGGTGTGAAATATATCTTTATATTCCTATCTCAAAAGAGGCCAGAGAACATGGCCCCACTCCTTTTTTTTTTCTTTGCAACTACGTTATGTGGTAGGGCCTGCTGGGAGAGAGAGTGAAGTCACATCTGCCCCATATATTTATAGCACATGGTTTCCCCTAAGAAAACATGAGAACTGCCGTCTACACCTCACAGGGCTACAATTCCCATTACCCTTAACAAACCGCAGTTCCCAAGATTCTTTTGGGAAAGCCCAAATATATGGTGTGCATGTGACCTGGAAATTTTTCACTCCATCAGAAAACAAATAGTATCTTCTCACCACCAGCCATCTCCAACTTGTTTTCGTCAAGTCTTCAGTCAGAAGGGCCTTGGCAGATTACCATTCCGGCGTACAAGACGACTGGGTGTATAAGACGACCCCCAACTTTTCCAGTTAAAATATAGAGTTTGGGATATACTCGCTGTATAAGAAATAGGACCCAGTGTATAAGCCGACCCCCGACTTTTGAGAAGATTTTCCTGGGTTAAAAAGTAGTCTTATACGCAGGAATATACAGTATATATTCTTGGCAAAGGGCAATGCGCAGTCACTAATTTGTAACCTATCCTTTGGGATAATCATTGGTCTTGTCTCGGTGTTGGATTTTTTAAAGTCTGCAAATCCCAGAGAGATACTGTGCAGGAGATACATGGAATAACTTGATTTTGAGAAGGGGCCATAGCTCAGAGGCAGAGCGCATACTTTTCATGCAGACAGCGGCTTCCCCTAATGCTAAAGTCACCCAGTTCTTGGAAGCTGGGCAGGGTTGGCATGGGGTGAATAATACTGTGGACTCCTTCAGAAGCTTCTGACCTTGAAGGTGGTGTGGAAAAGTGCAGGATTACTAAGGTAATGTGAGAAGAGTGCCCAGGATGAGTCCCACTGAAAATCAAAGATCTTCCTATGTATAGAGTCATAGCTTGGTGCTGTGATTTATTTCAAAACAAAGCCTTGCATTTATAGCAAAAGTCTAGTTTAAAGGAGTAGGCCGAGAGGGGCTGCCATTCTCCATGGCCTCACTTTCCGCGTCATTGCAGTGGGGACTTCAGCATTTCCACGCTGTTATCATATACATCCAGTCTGATCTACCAGCTGCTTCAACAAGTATATTCTTAAACCTTCTGAATTCTGTTTGAAGTTTATAGGGTTTAAACACAGAGGTTCTTGCTTCAGTAGCTTGTTGACTTTGAAAGGGGACACCATGTTTTAGCAACTATCTTTGGCCACGTCCCCATGCGTTGTGGAGGGGGGGGATTCAGCTGCCATTTATTATTTCACGTGAACAGGAAAAATATGGTTCTTAGCTTGCTGCTTAACTGTGTTCTCATTTTATATAACGTTTTAAATTCATTTTATGCCAGTGCTTTGTTGACAGGGTCCCCTGCCCACAAATCGTTTATGATACCCTCTTTAGATACTGGCTTTAGACAGCTGGGGAAGGGCATGGTTTTCCTAAAAGCGCTGGAAGTCAGGCTTATGGATTTCATTAAGGGCTTCGCTTTCCCCTGAAGCAAATGTCACCCTCTATCAGCTTGCCTGTAATCCTTTCAATTCTATTCTGCAAAGCTTAAAATTAAAAGAATTATACTTTCACAATTCACTTCCCCCCCCACAAGAGCCTGTTATTTATTTTCTGTCTCTTGTTTTCTGTCCTCTTAATGTTAGATAGCTACATGGATATATTGACATAGATAGATAGATTCCCAGTAACAAGAATTTAGTCTTGTGAAATTTGCAGCATAACAAGTACATAACTCCAGGCTGGAAAAGAGTCAATTTAAAACTGGTTTGCTGCCCTTTATAGTTCGGGCAGGAAGTCCCTGTAGACCTCTGTTGTTTGTCAAGAAAAAACAATCCTCTTGAGAATGCAGATGGGAATGCTTGAGAAGCCTACAGTATTAATTTTATATACAGCCTGCTGAGAGCGTCTCTGTCAGTCCAGACCTCCAGCTAAGCTTGCCTCTCTTATCTCCTTTTCCTGTCAACAAACAAAAAAGGTGAAAGTAACTAAATGAAAACTAGCTAGACAGACATTGGGATACATTGGAAATGCTCAGGGCAACAAGCATATGTGTGTGTGTGGCATGTATATAAGCACAGAGATATACCTTCCATAAATTTTAAGTGATAACTCTTACAACAGTAAACAAAAGATGGAAACCAAAATGCTGGGGAGGAGATTATCTTAATGAAAACCATTTGTGTGCTAAATTGAAAGGAAAGCTACCGTCTTTGAAGCCAAATGTCTCAACTATGTTTGATTGGTTATTTGAAAATTCTTTTTTGCGATGGTATTCTGTAATTCCGAAGGCTGGAAAAGTGTTACTTGGACTAGCTATTTATTGGTTCTTGAAAGCACCCATTGACCTTAGAGTTTGTTTTGGCAGTACTTGTATGCATTATGAAATTGTGGGTCTACCCAAAACGTAAGAACTGGGTCTTATACATACACTTTCTCTCTGCATAAAAGACGTCACTACTCAGTATGAAAAATTCATGGGGACCCTTAAGTAGGGAATAAGCCCCACTGGACAGAAGAGATTTACAGCCATACCTTGGGTTGAGTACGCTGCGGGTTGCGCACTTTCAGGTTGCGTACTCGGCGGACCTGGAAGTGTTTACTTCCGGGTTCCGCCACGCGCATATGCGCAGGAGCATTCTGTGCGCTTCGCGCGTGCGCAAAAGTGCTCTATCGGTGCTTCACACATGCGCTAAAGCGCCACTCGGGTTCGGTACTTTTCGGAATGCAATTAGCACCCCGGAATGGATTGGGTACTTAACTCGAGGTACCACTGTACTTCTTAAGTTGAACAAATATTCATCATCTTCCCCAAAGGCCTTTCTCTGATTACACTCCGTACCTTCAGAGGTCAAACAGGTGATCTGTGGTTAGACCCAGACTGTGGAATCTTCTCTGTCAGCAAGTTTGGTGTGTGTTTTGTCTGTCATCTTTGAGGCACCAGTCAAAATCCATCCTACCATGGGTTTATTGTTGATTTTTTAATTATTTATTTATCTATTGTTATTTTAAATTATTTTATCTGTTGTTTTAACTGCTAGCTCTGCAGTTTTGTTCATATAAGTTTATTGTTCCAGGATTTGTTTCTTACTTTATTTAGTTATTTCATAAAATTTATACACTGCTTGAATGTTAAAAACAAAAACCTCAAGGCGGTTTACAAAAAAATAAAAATAAAACAATAAAATAATCAATAAGGAGAATTAACAACAATTACTGAAGACTTTTGAGAACATTAGATGCAGAACAAGGTATGGTACAGTATCTATGTGAAAAATCATGACCTTTTAATCATTCCACAGCATTCCAAACATTTACAATATTTCTTTAAGGTTCTGCCTTTGGAACAAAATGTGTGTGAGAATTAGGCAGTTCCTAACAGGCAATATGCCAGACTCAGCATATCACATTTCCGTATGTTGTGCCCACAACGGCTTCTCCAGTTTGCAAACATGCCCATGTGCCCACAAAGTTTAGCAGCTCCTGTTTTCAAGCATCCATTTCACTGTGGTCACACGAGCTCTTAATGGAATGCCTAGTAAGAAAATCCTGGGAGCTACCTGAAGTATGCTAACATCTGAATATAGGATGAATTCCTTGGTTTGGATACTAATATGCCATAATCCATAATCAATTTCCTCGTATAAAAGAGTAGCTTGGTATATGTTTCACTTTTTCCTACTGTTGGAATGAACGCTGTACTTTTTACAGGATTTGCTTTTTCTTAAATTACTCATATAACTGAACCAGCTTGGGTATTTGCGTTGTGCCAAAAAAATTCTCCTGCAATTTTTGACATTTCTCCATCAGTTAATGCGGGAGGAAATTATTAACAGTGAGAGAAAAATGTCAGTGCAATTCTCCTAGGAGGGACGTAAGCTTTCTGTTGTGCCTGTGTTACTTTTGAGGTGTCTAAGGGATGTCTAAACCACAGAGCCTAGGGCTTGCCAATCAGAACGCCGGCAGTTCGAATCCCCATTATGGGGTGAGCTCCCGTTTTTCGGTCCCAGCTCCTGCCCACCTAGCAGTTCAAAAGCACGTCAAAGTGCAAGTAGATAAATAGGTACCACTCCAGCAGGAAGGTAAACGGCATTTCCATGCGCTGCTCTGTTTCGCCAGAAGCGGCTTAGTCATGCTGGCCCGAAAAAACTGCGGACAAATGCCGGCTCCCTCGGCCTATAGAGCTAGATGAGTGCGCAACCCCAGAGTCGTCCGCAACTGGACCTAATGGTCAGGGGTACCTTTACCTTTAAGGGATGTTTAGGAGCATCCCTCCTCTCATTCTCCAAATCACCTCACCAGTGATCTGTACTCTGTGGCTTTCCCAGGTTCCTGGGCCTCAATAAAAAAAAGCCCGTTATGAGGTAAACTTGTCTCATGGGCCTTTTTCAGATCAGGAACCATGTGGTGCCAGGGGAGGCTGCAGAGTACTAGAGAAATGTTCGTGGCGAGTGGAGGACAGACACCACACACCATCCCCAGCCTCTTCAGAACAACTGAAATTCTAATAATACTGAACTTTAAAGAAAGTGAGGGAAGGACAGCACTGGTGTTAAGAAAATGGCAGGCACATAGTACGTGCAACAAGTCAGAAAGCTGTTGAATTTCCAATTCCCTAATAGACTTTGTCAGCCATCGTCATGGCTAAGTCACTGGTTTATTTTTCCATGTAAAATTGATTTCATTCAGCTCAGTTTCACCACTAAGAAGCATTGAGAGATTCCACCTGGGCAGAGCTTAAGGCAGGCATCCCCAAACTGTGGCCCTCCAGATGTTTTGGCCTACAACTCCCATGATCCCTAGCTAACAGGACCAGTGGTCAGGGATGATGGGAATTGTAGGCCAAAACATCTGGAGGGCCGAAGTTTGGGGATGCCTGGCTTAAGGTTCACTACGTGCAACGTAAAACAGAATAAAGGGGAAACTCACACGTAGACTGTAACATTACTGACCAGCTCAGCTCAGCGGAACAGCTTCCCATCTGATGTCAAGGGGATGAGTAATTCTATCATCTTTAGAAGACATCTGAAGGCGGGCCTGTATAGGGAAGCTTTTTAATGTGCAATGTTTTATTATGTTTAATATATGTCGGAAGCCAACCAGAGTGACTGGGGCAACCCAGTCAGATGGGCGAGGTATTATTGTTGTTGTTGTTGTTGTTGTTGTTGTTATTAATTAGGAAGCTGTGACCGTTTGCTGCTCTCCATCATGTGTAATGTAGAAAGAACAGCGAAAAGCATTTTCTTATGCATGTGGGAAGGTCACATTCCTCAGCTGCAGATCCCCATTTCGCATCACGCTCAACGTTAGAGCTTCTGGGGTGGTTTTGTGGGTGCATATAGGAGAAAATTAGGGAGAAGGTGAGTTGTGCAGAAATCCTTTCCGCTCGTGCACAGGGATCTTTGTATCCAAGCCACAATGCCTAATTGGCGAGTTGAGCCCACTTCTATTTATGCATCACAGGATATAAATTGCCTTCAGAGATAATTTTATATGCCTCCAGCCCCTGACTGTGAAATGCCTCGCATTCTACTGCTGCCTGTTTTTGTGGAAAGCAGCTTAGTTGGTTTGGCTTTTGTGCCGGTTTTTACACAGCAATAAAGCGACTGCTTTGATTTCCCAAGCATGCTGCTTGTGTTTTAGCTTCCTAAGGGTACCTATTTGCTGGTAGCCAAGCATTAGACCCAACTTAAACAATATTGCACTTGAAGGAAATTGCTCTCAAAAGAACACGCTTTGAAAGAATATAAATCGCTTTCTGCCTGCAGCCCCCTGAGCACAGCATTTCAGAAGCTACCAAACTATTCTTCCAAAAGTTCTTATTGACCTTTCTTAAATATTCACAGAGGTTGTTACGCAACAGGTGGACAAACGTTTCTCAAATATCTGCAATGTTTTCTACTGTGGATGCATGTCTGCTATTGAATAAGAAACTTTTTTGCTAGAGAAGATTGGAGCAACTTGCAAAGGCAGAGACAGTTCAGTGCGAACGAGTCCCATATGTTCCCAGCTTCTTGGATTTATTCTGCCCAATAATCAAATTTAAGAACAGAATTGATAATAGTTTACTTTAGAATAGTAATATATTCTGTCTAAGCACATAACGTAATAGTATAAATTTAATATGTTATGAGAACCTGCTTGTTGCATTCAGGTCTTGCAGAAAGTGCACCTCATTTGGAGCTAAAATGATTACTTATAGGTTGACTTAGACAAGTGATGTTCTACCCCCCACCCTCCCGTTTCTTTCTTTCTTTTTTCTTGGAAACTTTTCCATCTGGCTAACCTGCTTTAACTTCAAGAAATGGGTCAGTCCAAAACCTACAATTTCTAAGCAATAAATTTAAAAAGAAATGGGGCAGAAGTCTAATAGGATTCAATCTAATAATGGAATAAGTGGATCTGGATGTTGAAAAATATACTTACTTCTTTAATAAATGCAAGCTTCAAAGCCTCTACCCAATCATTTCCAATGGCATCTGAAGCCACACAGGCCAAGCAAAATATATAAAAATAATGTATGTTAGATATGTAAGATAGGGTAATTCATCATGAAGTATGCAATTTCCATTTATAGTAAATGGAAACTGTATACTTCATTATGAATTACCCTGTACAATAAAATCAGACTTTGTACACATTGTCTTGCCCTGTATGATCGTATGGAGTTACTGCAACAAAGTACTTAATGTCATCTATAACACCATGCATTATCAACTTATTGAAACCCAAAAATAATAATATTTTCCAGTTTAAAGTTTATTTACAGTTACCGGTAGTAGGAAGGTTACTAATTAGTGTAATAATGTTAGGATGCCATAGGAGTAAGATCCCCACCACCAAGCTCCCTCAGTATGTTCTGATTATCCAAATCCGGGTCATCTTTGATACCACCTCCATGTATTTTCTCTGTCCAATTCTATATGACACATTTGCACGATCTCAGACAGTCAAGCATCCTTGGCAATATGGGGGAAATAGCCCAAGTCATGCAGTGGCATAACCTTGGTGCTTCCTCCTAGAGCCTTATTTGCTTTGAAGATGCTTGTTGCATTGGACCATTTGCTTCTCAAAATCCCTGGTTGTGTGGCCAATTCAAGTAGAAACTAGGCAGAGTCAAGAAACTCTCAAAACAAGGTATATGTGCCAATGAACTGAAGTATTTTTTTAAGACAGCAAATGTTTTCCACAGGTTTTCTTATGCATTATGTATCTGTTCTGGATTTCTTTTTACCTCTTCTTCACTTGGTCATCTTCTACCAGATTTTGCTAAGTTTTAATATGCCCATACCTGAAGAATTTGTACCTTGCTCTGCAGCTCAGAGACTCATATAGTGTAATGAATCACCTAGATACCCTCTTTGTATAGAGAGAGAGAGAGGTTTCCAAGGTCAAAATTGCCATCCACGCCATTTGTGATGGCACGTATCAAAGCTGAACATTTTCGTGCTATTGAAAACTATGTGGTTGGTGGCATTTGGTGGTACTGTCAGCTAGAGACAACAGTACTTTCTTTAACTGTAGGCCGGAGACCAGCTCAAAGGAAGCTTGGATAAAAATAATCACCAATGGTTTTTCATCACCGTGGAGGATTATTGGTAGACAGGGGGAAGCGGCATTGCTGACATCTTGCTGTCTGGCACAGCATCCAGATGACATTTGGATGTATTGAACTAGGACTTGGGAAACCAGGGTTCAAATCTCCACTGAGCCATGAAGCTCACTGGGTGACTTCAATCAATCAATATACTTTCTTCGACCGATAGTCAGAAACAAAAAACATTTCTCAATACAAAGATAAACATATAAAACTGAAGGCATCAGAGGGATACATAAAAATATAAAAATATAAAACTGAAGGCATCAGAGGGATACATAAATGGGGTATGACCGCGCTACTAAACCTCCTACAGATAACCCACATCAAGACATTCGATTATACGTTTCCGACACTTGAGCGCCAGGAAGAGGAATTTAGCCACTGAGAAGGTTATTTTCCCAGTGGGCTTGTTTAGCAAATATGCTGCCTGCCGTTCTCTTGGTCGGGAACTAAACTGAGATAAATACGGGTCTATAAGATATTGCCTTAAATCATTATAAAAGGGACAACTCAGTAGAATGTGTTCTGTGGATTCTACTGGGTGACTTTGTCCAGTCACCATCACTCAGCCTAATCTACTTCACAGACCTCTTTGTGAGGATGAAATGGGAAGCAGGAGAATCATGTATGCCACCTTGAGCTCCTTGACAGAAAGGTGGGATAGAAATAATAAATGGATAGTAATAACTTGCTAAATTAGGCTTGCTAAGATATATAAGACTGAATCAGATAAGTGCTGGAGATGCAAAGTGGTAGAGGGAACGTTCTTTCATATGTGGTGGACCTGTAAAAGGGTAAAAGAGTATTGGGAAATAATCCATAATGAATTGAAAAAAAAATGTTTAAAAGTACTTTCAAAAAAAAAAACCACGGAAAAAACCAGAGTCCTTTCTGTCGGGGGTAATTCAGAATGAAATTCCCAGGTGTCAAAAAAGGTTATTTATGTATGCCACTACTGTGGCCCGTGTTTTGTTAGCCCCAAAATGGAAAATGAGTGAGGTGCCAACTAAAGAAGAGTGGCAACTTAAGCTGATGTAATAGCTTGAAAACAGTACATAAATAAAAATAAATTTTGCTCCCTTAAGGAAGCCTCCACCCACCAGAATAATTCCAAATCTCGCCAAATCATTTGCACACCAATTCCTGCCTTCATCTATTTCTCCCACTTCTATGGTGCTGCTTGAAACAGGTCACTTCTCCCTGCTGTATGAAATCTGTTATGCTATCTCTCATTCTTGTACACCAAACAATGATTTGAAATAAAAACCACTGGAACTATTTTGTCTCATGGCTAATAAATTTTATGCTAGTGTGGAGCTTAACACACAACGGATTGGCCCGTGGGGTCTCCTCACATCCCAAAGATCTCAAAATTTTGTTAACTAAAAATTATGTTAACAGCTGTACTGTAACAGTGTAATAGCTGTATAGTATGGTATGTATTTTCTCCATTAGAATATTAAAGGATTTGAAAAGGTCAGTGATTTATTTACATCAGTTTTTTCAAAGCATCTAAAGTTTACCCAGTGAAGTGAGCCTATTCCACTCAGGAAGCAAACTGGCCAATTGATGTTATACAAATAGCTTAAAGTAAAAACATAATAATAAGATATATATTCCAGGCTAAAACTGCGTATTATAAAAAGGGTCTTCTGCTGTACACATCAGTTGTTTGGAATTTTTGTATGCGGCCTTTTTAAGTAGAAGCTCTTGCACAACTTAACTAAAATACTTTTTGAAAAAAAGAATGTTTTCCCACAAAGCTGGACAAGCCCAGTGGTCTATTTTGTGATCTAAAATAGGGTGTGTTGAACTTTGGTCCAGTCATTTTAGGTTTTGTCACAGGAGCTCCTTCGTGGAGCGCAGTTGAGTGAGATGTTGCCATTGATCCATCTGTCTGAATGGCAGTTACATCAATAATTGTAATGAATAAGCTCACCTTCCATGTGCAAAGTAACAGGGGAGTGAAAAGTTTGCCTGAAGTTGTGCTTGTTCTCAGTTCTGTGCTACTGAACAGAACTGTTCAAAGTATGGCAGGGAAGCCAGTCAACAGACCACTCAAATGCTGAACACAGATGAACATGCCTGATAACTGAGTCAGAGCCATTGTCTATCTAGCTCACTATGACTGGTTTAACTACGGTAGCAGTTCCCTCTCCAAGGTCTTTCCCAGCCCTGTGATCTGAGATTCTTTACTGGGAAGTCCCAGTGATTAAATGTGAGACAGTGAAGCATCTACTCTACCATTGAACTGAAATTCCTCCACACCTGGATGCCTGCTACTCTGAGCATGGGGAAATAATTCCAGATATTCCATGTAGCCAAGAATGAGTGTGCAGCCATGGGCATCAGTTCCTGTGGGCTGAGTCCTTTTGAGCTTGTCTATATTTCAGGAGTAGGGGCCCCCCATGCCCCCAAAGTACAAAGCCAACTGCAGCACAGCTCCAGTGGCCAGCTCCTTGAGTCAAAGCAGTCTCCTGCCAGTGACGGCACCAAGAGGAGGTGGAAGATGAGCCGCTGGGTGTTGAAGCTGCATGGCCACCAGGTTCTGTCCCTAGCTCCTCTCAACATCCAGACACCATGTGTGTGACATGCAAACCGGTGCCTCTGGTAGCAGCCTTGCTTATTACTGCATTTTGATGTCACCTGACAGCAATAGTACAAGTGTGTGAGTGAATGAAAGTCTTCTGGAGATCTGCAGGAGTCAGGGTCATGCTCCCTGATTTAAGACTGGGCATTACCAGGCTGCCAGCTTTCTCAAGTGAGCGTGTTGCTGTCCATTTTCTCAACTGTTTAGCGTGCAACTCAAAACAGGAACAAAGCCTTTGGCATTCAGGAACACTAGGAGACCAGCCCGTTAGAGAGTGAGTCATCATAGTGGTCCTGCTCTAGATTGCCAGGTAGCTGGGGAATGATGATTGCACATTTGTGTAGTGCACTGCTTTGCATCCCAAATGCATGCTGTGTTGCTGCACACAGCTTCACCTGTAAAAGAACCAGGGAGATGCCCTGGTCTGTGTGGCAGTGTGCATTTGGTGACCTTGCATGCAGCTGTGTTGATCTCCCAGAAGTCATGCAGATGAACCGGCTGTCTCATTGCAAAACCATATGCATCAGTCAAACAACTGGCTGTCCATCACAACCCAGGCCACCTTTCAGACAGGGGCAAGAGAAAGAGGACAGCAGATCCCATGGCCTCCTCTTTTCTCAACAATAATGACTCTCCAGTTATTATCCTTAGATTTTTCTTTTCTTAAACTCCCTTTAGGCGGAAGGAATTCTAGTCAAGTCAAGTACCTTTATTGGCATCACAGTATAAAACGTTTCAGATCACTGGGATAATTAAAGGACAAGGGTGAAGCTGTCAAGGGTTATAGGGTCACACTGTGGTTGTGTGCACTAGATATTCTGCTATGCCTGGTCTATTTCCCGAAGGGATGGTTCGTTGGGAACCCTTTCACGTAAAATTGTGGCTAAAAAGGAAGCTACTAGAACAGTGGTATCTTTGCCCCGATCTGCCAGGAGAAACCTCATTTGATTTCTCCTCGGGGTTGTGGGCCAGACGTCCAACATTTTACTCAGCATCAGTTGGCGAGGTCTGCTATGTAAAGGGCAATCTAAGAGAATGTGTTCCATTGAATCTGGTACTTCTTGGCTGCAGGCACACAAACGGGCTTGATATGGAGTATGTAAGAATCTGCCTTTAGCCACTGCAGAAGGGAAAGCATTTAATCTCGCGAGCATAAAGGCTTTTCGGTGGGAAGGGAGTAGTAAATCCTTTAGGTATTTGGCACAGGTTCCGTAGGGTGTTGTAATACCTAAGGCCTCCAGAGAACAAGATCTCGGAGTGGAAGGAACTCTATTCATGCTTAAAGGCACTTTGTCCTAGATGCCCGGATGATTATAAACAAAAGCTAGCGCAGGTCAATTGCATTTGCTACGGCATTTGCATTTGCTATGAAGAGGGGGGTGCACTTTAAAGCTTCCGGGAGGACCTGGCCTCTGAAACCTTACAGAAGACAGCAGTTTCTGCAGATAGCTGAGTTCTTTATTCCCTGCTCACTGATCAAATTGTGAGCAGGGCTATGCCAGCTAGTCCCACCCCTGACATCAAACTTGCTGGCATGTCCTGTCCCCTGCGGTCTGTGCATTTGGCATGAAAGTCTGCAGCAATAAAGCTTGCAGATATATGTGAAGGCTTCCACACAATTGGGTTCCTGGTCCGCTGAATGCAGAGATGGTTTAAGGCAAGCCAGCATGTCTGATGTTGGAGGTGGGGCTAGCCAGGTGTGGCACTGTTCGTGCTACATGTGCTAAATACCTGACTATTGCCTGGTGAGATATAAGTGGTATTTAATTGATCCATTGCCGGCCCTCCTTCAAAAAGCCACTTTCACCACTCTGGGTAGGAGAGATACTTTGTGGAGTATGAAACCAGGGTTGCAAATAGGCTAGGTTGCTCTCCGTGAGAGATCTCCCAAATGCTTCTCTCCCATCAAAACTACAGAGGAGCACACTTCCATCAAGGCAGCCCATACACAGCCTTCATTTACCTTTGCATCGTCAGCAACCATTATGCCAGTCTCATCTTGCACACTCCTTTGATTACAAGGCCCTGCACTAACTGACAAGCAGCTGCTGTGCCTTCCATGCCGATAAATAAACAGGTTCCCTAGCAACACCCACACCTTCCTTGAATACTACAAATGCATCTTGTGGCTTTTAATTACTTGCTCCGTATCACTGATGTTCATAGAATCATAGAATCATAGAGTTGGAAGAGACCACAAGGGCCATCCAGTCCAACCCCCTGCCAAGCAGGAAACACCATCAAAGCATTCTTGACATATGGCTGTCAAGCCTCTGCTTCAGCAGAGGATATACTAGCAGCATGGAAAACAATATTACTGTAATACACATTAGGCTGTCAATATGCTGAGATGTTAGGGAGGAGGAAATGGGAAGAGTCTGGACAAGGAGCAGAGATTCCTCTGTATAACAGACATGAGGGGGGAAACAGGCCTTCAGAAGTGAATGTGAATCTGCACAGCTAAATGTCAGTGTAGGGCAGGAATGTCCAAAGTCCGTTTCGGGGGCCTAATCCGGCCCGCCTAATCCTAAAACAGCTCAACAACTCTGGGGCAAAATCCTAAAAAAGCTCAACATATTCAATCCTTAAAAAAAGGTTAACAACTTTGGTCGGCCCTCACGGCCCTTCATCAAATCTGGCCCTCTTTGAAAAAAGTTTGGACGCCACTGGTGTAGGGTTCAGGGAAGTAGGGGCATATTTGCCAGCATTTGGCCAGTTTGAGTGTATATATGTAAGTGTATGTACATTGAATAAAGTTTGTGTGCAAGAGTCTGCAAATATTTCTTGAGCCATTATTTTTGTGGGCATCTCCACAGCTGGTTTGCACGGTCCTTTCAGAACAGCTAGCGGAAAGTTAGTTTACTCTCCAGCACAGATAACCTTTAACTATTTCGTGCCTCTCTTGAGAGGGTAGTGCATCTCATTTGTCAACATTCCTAGCTGTAATAATGTAACTACACGACCATCAGAGCTGTCAACCCCTTCGTCTGATATGTTAGGCTATTTCTGTGAAGCAGCTGTGAATCAAATTAATGGCTGTACCTGTTTGCAAACCACACCAGGGTAAAAGCCTCATTTTTCCATATCTTGAACCTACTGCAACTGTAGACTAACAATGGCAATAGTTGTTTCTTGGAAACAACATTATATTATCAAGTATTTTAGAAATTGATTACAAGGGAATGTAATACATATTGTTTAGCCTATAACGAACTCAAGCAGGCTTTGTTTTTCTCCTGCAATATTGGGAAGACTTAAATAAAAATGGAAAATTCCGGGGTTGTGGCATACTTAAAAGGACTACTATTGTGGTGCAGAATCTTATATGCATTATAGGATACTACTTCCTCTTGAATTGTGATTTGCTGGAACATACCATAAGAAATTAGCCTGTTCTTTTGGTATGCCAGATTATTAGTTTTGCTCAGACGTCAGACAAATTGGTATTTTTAGAAAAGGGGTTTTAAAAGATATAGGAAGATAAGGTGGTGCGCTAATAATAGTACTAGTCTCATTTTAACTGCAAGCCCTTCCATGGTGATTGTGGTTTTCTAGGAACGTCTGAAACACTGGCCTTGGTTTTCTGTTAGTTTCCGGAATGCACAGCAACACTGACACCTTCCAGCTTCCTATTGTGATTGCGAGGCATCCACAGTGATTTCCACTCTCTTCCATTCAGACAGTTTGGTGTCCATTCAGAAACATAACATTTCCTTTTGATGACTGATTGAAGGTGGGAAATGTGATGCTGTGTGAGGATGTAGAATGCATTTGAAACAAAGCTTTTGTGCATAACTGGTGCTAGAAAGATTTTTATGCTGGCAGCGTTATTTCAAGCACCCTTCAAAATTAAGTGGTTCCTAGGGTTTAGGAAGGCTCACTAAAGGGAAAAGGGGAAATTAAAATTGTCAGATTTCCCAGAACCAGTTGAAATGGTTACAAAGTGGCATTCAAGGGCATCCATGTATTATGTACATTAATTTGCCTTAGCATAAAAGCGTTTATAAATAATGAATTGGAATGATCCCTATGGATTTTTCTTCATGTTATTTTTATTTACTAGGTTTCATTAGAAAGACAGTTTGGGACATAAGTTGTTTGATGATAATGAGGGTAAAATAGCATAGGTGCCACATGTTAAAGGAATGACAAGCCAAACACAAAACCAATGCCATCCAATAAATAGTTAGGGTTTTGTTTAACCCAATGGACCTTACTTCTGCACGATTGCATTGTCAGTTGATAAAATGTAGAAATAGAATGTTTATTTGTTTTTTAAATGGATTGACTGACCTCCAAAGGCAAGTACCTGGTTTTAATGACTTTGCTAAATGTGCTTGTCATAAAGAAATTCCGAGAGATTTATAGGAAAAGGCAATAAATAAAATTGCTGACCTGAGAAATGTGCTGTGGCAGTCTTGCAATTGATCCTGACTCTCATAGTTATTTTAGTTTTTTACTTAAAGTAAAAGGGTGGGGGTGTAGAATGTAAACGTTTTTGTAATTCAGTGTGTGTAAATATAAAAACAATGGACATAAACTTGGGTTCTGAAACCCTTTTTCTATCCGTCTATCTACCTACCTACCTGTCTATATGAACGGTGGCATGACATTTATGTTAAACATTTTGCAACTTGAAGTTCAATCTTACCAATGCCTACTCAGAAGTAACACTCATGATGTTCAATGGGACAGTCTGCATAAGATTGTAGCCCATCTGTCGGTCTCATTTAACTCAATAGGACAGACATACTTTTGAAAGGACATACCTAGCATCGTTCTGCTAGATACACAGCTATTTAAACAAGCTTCCCCAAAGCATATTTTAGATTATTAAATGCAGTTTTAAATTGTCTCACATAACTGTTCAGTGTTACTTTATAATCTTTTCTGCTTCTTATCATAGGAAGGTGTGGGACACATTAGTCTGCAATAACAGCTCATAATACATGTTTGATTAAAAGCTTCAAACAGGGCCTATATTGATTTTAATTTTTTGTGATGCTGTGTTAGTGAGGTGTATTCTAAGTATTTGCAGCTTTCTCTGCAATGAATATACTGAGATATTAAATGAGATCCTTTAAAGCTTCAGTCATTAGCAAGAACCCTAGAGAATTAATCTAATTGAACTTAATGGGACCTACCTCTGAATCAGCAAGCTTAGGTTTTCAGCACATGTATTTCATCCTCAGAAGACATGTCTTGTATCATGTGACTTTGCAAGGATATCATGCAGTTAAGCTGCACTTTCTATTCAGTTTGTATATAATGCCATCCTTTGCACACTTACTTTGAAGTAAACTTCAACTTCAGAGTAAACATGAATAGATTGAACTGTCACACAGTCTAGCTAAACTGTTTGATACTCTAGAAAGTGATTTTGTTAGCTTTTTCCATGCAGGATGCTTGTTCTCAAGTCCGTTTGTTTGTAACTAACCAATTACGGTTATCACATATTAATCCATCATAGTTTAGTGGTGCAGGAATTACACAGAGACTTTTAGAACAAAACAATAGTTATCCGGACGCCACCCAAAGTAACGTTATTTCACACACAAAATTGAATCCCTATATCAAAACTTAAGACATTCAAAATGATCAAAATACAGTAATATTCACAGATACATTATGTACCAGTCCACAGAGCTGTTGTTCAAGAATACTGTTGCCGAAGTCCCATTCAAATCTTTGGGACTCAAGCATATCTCATTTTAAATCATATGCGCACACTGTAGGAAGCCACAATTAACTTTGATTCTTCACAGCCTCTACACAAGAATGACCCCCACCCACCCCCTTGCACATTATACGCTATGCTATGGGTACACACAGTGTATAATTGGGCTTCCTGCTAATTTTTCACGGTGTGAATCAGACCTTAATAATGCTAACTATGGCCTGCAATGCTAAGCAAATTTAACTGGAAGTAATGAAACCCTGCCTATCTGACAGTTGCGTGCATGTGAGCTTGCACCCACCGCATGCTTTCTGAAAACATAATATGGATAGAAACAAAGAAGCTGTTTCTAGCTGTTCATAGCATACAGGTTTGAAAGCCTTTTTTCCCCCTCCCTGAAAAGCATGGTGCAACATTTTAGAACAAATAAAATCAGTTAGCCAGTTGCTCTAGTTCAGGAAACAAAATTCCTCACGCTGGATTTTTCGCATGGCTGTAAATAGCATGCAGTCGTACTAATGCTTTTGACAAAGTTGTTTGTCAAGAGCAAGTGAATGAAATTTTCCACAACTCAATGTACTCACTCGTCAAAAGGAAAAAACAAAAAATCAGCAAATTTTGCTGCTGCTGCAAAAGCCGGCATGTAGGATAGAAATAATACAGTTGTTAATTTTTTTTACCTTCATTAGCCACTGTGTGTTGTTTTCCAGGATGTTTTCGAGCAGCTGGAGCCTTTGTACAGAATCATCATAATCTAAAGGTGCATCCCTCTGCACTGCATTGGAAACGTAGGAGGTAGAAGCAGAAGAGCGGCAATTTTCTGTTTCAGGCAAAAGGAAAGTGTAGCTGCACAAGCCATGCTGGACTTGGTACTGCTTTTTGCCCAGGTTCTCTATGTTTTTCCTAAAGGAGTTGAATCCCGGAACGAGAACGAGATTGCAGCTCAAAATAAAGCAAACATGCCGCCACATTTTCTCCTTTATAAATCAGAAGATCAAACGCTGTTAAAGAGCGAAGGTTATCTAGATAGCGTCTTCCAGCAGTCAGTGCCCCACTGACATGTGCGAATCTGGAGGGGGAGGGGGGGTTGAGTCCCAGTTTCTTGTTGAGTCCCAAGCTTGGTTAAAAAGTTGTCAGGCAGATCTGTCTCAGCTGCTGCTAGCTCTGTGGTCCATTTTCAGATTCTGCGTTTTTCTTTTTCAAAAGGATATAATCATCTGCTATTCCAAATCATTCAGTGTCCTTTCCTTCAGCTAGATTGAGAAGAGGACTCGAACATGTGCAGCTAGTAACATTCCTCTTTCTTGTATATCCGTTATCTTCCTGGTGAGGGTTGCGTTGTGAGGCAGCATGACTGTTCAGAGCATGCTGTTTTATGCATTTAGCGTAACTGCAGGAAGCCTCTCCAGGGGCAAAAAATGGATCAGCTAAAGGAGACTCGTGAATTTCCTAAGCACCTCCCCTATCCAGGGTCTCCAGGATGTCTCATTCTCTCTGAAAATCTGTGTGTTGTGAGGTTGTTGTTTTTTTAAACTGAGGCTGTATCTTTTACTTTTAATACTTTAAAATTTAAAAACACAGTCACAGGGATTCCTTTGCTTCCTGCTGGGGAGATGCAAAAAGTCCCTTTTGAGTTTAATCTTAAAGTCAACATGGTATGGTTTGCTTAGCATTTTCTGCAAATGGAAATCTTATTTCCAAACAAAAGCAGACTTTGATACTGTTGGAAACACTTGAGTGGATATTTAGCCCAGAGTATTAAGAAACCTCGGATTATCTTTTAGGCAATACAGAATGCTGGAAATTGGTTTGGGATCATAGAAGCAAGATATTGAATATGTGTTGGCTCAGTTCAGCCATCACAAATAGGCTTTGTGCTAATATGTTCCCACCTCCCACCGCATTCTCTTAATTTCTTTTCGGGCGAATGCAAACCATAGTTTGCTGTGACATCCAAATTCAGCAAACTGTGGTTTGCAAAAGCTACAATCAGCACCCATGATTTCAAGTGTATTCCCAGTTTGGATGCAAACTGTAGTTCGTGCACACTGTAGCTTGTCCCAATTCAGGCGCCCTGGCACCCTGTGGTTTCTGTGAAACAAGAAATGAGTGCACACGTAGGAGAAGGGAGTACATGAAACCCGTTATCTTTTTGCTGCTTCCTTACCTAAATGATGATATGTTCCCCACACTTCCAACTACAAACCAGAAGTTTGCTTAGGAAGCACATGCTATCTATGCTTACATCTCATTTCAGTCCCAGAGTCCCATGTTTTTCAGATACCTGTCAATGTATCCTCAGGTGACCCAGATATTCTGCATGCCGGCTATGCTTCTTTCCACTCCCCCACGGCTTGTTGTTCTTGTTCCCACCCCCTTCTTAAGTTTCCCTTCCCTCTTTCCGTGTAGTCTCAGGACAATTGGAAGGAGCACTATTTTGTTTGATAAAAATAAATTGATTGTATTTTTATGTTATTATTTATTGACATTTTTCCTGGTTGTATGCCTTGGGGAATAGGAGTTTCTTCTTCTCCCAGCTGTCTGTTGAGAGAAAATAGGTAAGTTATTTATAAAGGTTTGTGTGTGTGTGTGTAGCATACTAAAATCAGAAAGGAATTACTTTCACTCACATACCAGTATTAGTGTCCTAAGTATAGGAAGCCGGCAGAATTTCTGCTGCCTTAAATTAAAATGGCATAAATTATCTGTTCAGAAGCAGGGCTACTGCCTCCTGAGCTCACCTAAGTCTGACTGGGGGGCGGGGGGGTGTCTTTAAAATAGAGGTTGGTGTGCACCACCATTTTTTGCAAGCATAGACCTCTGGGTAACCTCTGAGTTAACAGTGAACTGAATTAAGTTAGGGTCCAGCATATGTCCTCCACCGCCCCCACCCAGTCCCACTTCCACCCATCTTCCAGAGCACCCTTTCTCCCCCAGGGCTTACACCAGTATAGAATTCACCAGTCTCAGCTTAGGGGGCTCAGCCCTTGCTGAGCCAGGAGGGAGCTGCACCGGCATCTCTCTGGCTGAGCCAGGGTGTGGGACTTATGCCAGAGTAGCCTGGCTGCACCAGGTATTGGCAGTTGAGCCAGGGATCTGTTCCAGTGAACCTTTGGTTTACGTTGCTCCCTAAGTCTGCTGTACCAGGAGAAACCATCATTTGTGTACTTGCTTGAACATAAGCCAATCAAATCCAGTGGGAGTAACTTTTGAGTAGAACTGCACAGGCCTGGGAATTCCTATCTAAGGTAGTCAGGGTGAATTAGCCAGTACTCATTAGAAGTTTCCAGAGCAGTATCTTCAAGTGCAAGAGAATCTCGCACAAATTATAATTACGGTATATTTAAAGAAGTGCAAGAAATAAAATTAAGATCAGGCAAAGAGTGTAGAGGGCATCCAGTGATGTCTGTCTGCTTGCACAACAGAGGTCCGCTTGAGCAATGGGATTTTCTGCTTCCCTTCATCTTTCCTCCCATGCTCCCCCCAAAAAAATCTGCTCTAGAGGGTTCTCTGGAGAACATTTGTGAAAGAAAAAGCAATCATCCAAGGGCAAACTGCACGATAAGTATCACATGCCATTTGGACCTGATACTGCTTTAACAAGTGAAGGTGGGGCCATAGCTTCATGGAGGAGCAAAGGTGTTGCATGTGCAAGATCAGGGGTCGACACCCTAAGGCCCATTGGCCACAAGCAGCCCATGGGGGTTGTTTAACTGGCCCATGGACCCCCGCCGCCCACTTGGGGACCCCCGCCACCTGCTTGGTCGGCTCCATAGCTGCCAAGTTATCCCTTTTTTTAAGGGATTTTCCCTTATGCTGAATAGGCTTCCTCACAAGAAAAGGGAAAACTTGGCAGCTATGGTCGGCTCCCGTGCGCCGCGCTAAACCAGCATGGAGCAGAACGGGGACTGCCTTCTGCTACGCTGGCTGGCTTCCCATTGCCTGCAGGAAGCTCCTGCCTCCTCTGTGCTGGAAGGAGCGCCGGAAATAGCATTTGTGCGTGCGTGCACACACACTCCGGCCCACCGTGGCATCTGCAAGACCGTGAACCGGCCCAAGGCACAAAAACTTTGCCGACCCCTGTGCAAGATCCCTGGTTCAGTCCCCAGAAATGCCAGGTAAAAGAGGGGCTTGTTGCCAATGATGGGAGAGAGGTGTGCCTGAGATCTGCTTCAAGTCGGATCAGGCAATACTGGGCTGGACCTGACATAAGGCAGCTTTCTAAGGCAGATACATCGGCATCTACATATTCCAACAAGCTGGCAAAACAGAAAAGCCAAGGGAAGTTTGCAGTAACTTCCCATGTGTTCTTCTGTATTGGATGCAAACTTGTCTAAACACGCCCTATAAAAATTATCCCATCCTGTGGGAATCCTAAAATTATTATTCTCCCAATAAGAGGTCCTCTTGAGTAGGCGAGCATTCTTTATTGAGCATGGTCATGTTTTGCTTGGCCAAGTGTGTTGAAGTTTGTGGTGGAGGATATGCTTTGTGGATGTGTCAGCCCAATTACACGTTGGCCTCCTCCTCCTCCTGGTGTCCACAGAATGCCCCCTTTCTCATCAGTGTCATTATTAGGTCCCTGAGGGAGGGGGGAATGGCTGGAATCTCCCATAATGTCCAGGAATGTACCCTGCGATTTTTACCACAGGATGTCATTAGGGTAAGAACAGTGAGGCCCATGGGGAGATTCTTGACCATATTCTCCATGGTCTTGGATGGATCCTTCCCTCAGCCGTGTGGCTATTTTAGATTTTCTGAGTCACATATGACTTAAGCTCCCAAACTGGTATGCCATTGATAGACCCACATAGTGATCTTAATATAACATGGGCATAATTCTGGTTTCTGTACATGCCAGAGCAATCGCATAACCGTCATGCCCTTACCACCAGCTCTGCAGTTTCGCTCAACACCCAGTCTGGACGACAACTCCTAAGCTTGCCCACTATTTTGTGGCATTTTAGTAGGTCCAAGTAAAGATAAATGGAACAATTTATTTAGCAAGTGCCCAAGATCTACTGAGTCTGGGGCATGTGTGGCCAACCTGTGGCATACCTACATAGGTAGCACATTTTGTGGCATGGCTGGGCCAGAACTGGAGAGCTTTGGGGCCAAAAGCACAACCAGACCTGCAATACTGTCTCTCTCTTGATACTTTGCTGTTTATTCTGTATAAACCCCATACATAGTGCTGTGCTTAATGAGTAGCACAGTTAAAATGTTAACTTGTGAAAGCAATTATTGGTAGAGGAAAGGCCCCAGCAACACTGGCGGAGGAACATTCCCAGCAGCGCGATTCTGGTGGGGTGCCATCACGGTTTCCCCCCCCCCCGCCTGCTCTCCGCCCCCCGGTGCCAGAGCATGAAGCTCCGCCACTGCCCAGCAAGTTCTGCTATGCCAATATACTAACTCCGCAAAATGTTTTCTAAAATACCTGTGGCCAAATGTTCTTTAATACCCTTTCTCCACACAATTCAAAGGATGTAGTAATGGTTTACTAATCAATCTTGTCTTAAACATTTCACTTACCACTGACCACACCATCTTCCAGTATCATCCTGCCCCCTGACGTCTCCACTATATATGGAGGGAAATCCAGAACCAAAATTTGTCGTTACCTTAATCCTATTGCCTTTTTACTCCTCCATGCTATTGTTCAGCTATTTTAACACAAGTTTATCTAAAATATTTGTTGCTATTTTGGAGTTGGAACCGGTGCTGAATCAAAAATTTGAAAGTTCATCTAGGATTTCGTTCTGCAGCTCTTTTGTGATAGATCTGTGCTAGTCTTGGGAACTGTTTTTCTTTAAAACACACACACACACACACACACTTATTCAAAAGCTACAGTACAGCTTTTTCCACTGCCACAATATCACAGAATGATCACTCCAGTCCTCAATCCCACACCACTGTCATGTTGGCTTGCCAAATACCAAATACCGATCTGGTTTATTAGACATTTCCTAATCAACTTTTCAAACACCTCCGCTCTGATCTCCTACCTTCAGTCTAATCTGTTTTTAAAAGATCTTATTTGTACACAACATACTGAAATATGAGAAGCATTACTAACAATTTCTCTTTTGCTTTTCCACATGTCTTTTCCAGACTTCATGGTTGTGAATACCATTCTCTTTCCATTAATCCCCCAAATCAAATGTCCAACAAGACTGAACCTTTCATCCTCTATTACTGATGTAATTGGTGATGAAAGGTAAAGGTAAAGGGACCCCTGACCATTAGGTCCAGTTGTGACCGACTCTGGGGTTGCAGCGCTCATCTCGCGTTATTGGCCGAGGGAGCCAGCGTATAGCTTCCAGGTCATGCGGCCAGCATGACTAAGCTGCTTCTGGCGAACCAGAGCAGCACACGGAAACGCCATTTACCTTCCCGCTGTAGTGGTACCTATTTATCTACTTGCACTTTGACATGCTTTCGAACTGCTGGGTTGGCAGGAGCAGGGACTGAACAACGGGAGCTCACCCCGTCACGGGGATTCGAACCGCCGATCTTCTGATCTGCAAGCCCCAGGGTCTGTGGTTTAACCCACAGCGCCACCCGCATCCCAATTGGTGATGTACTAGGTGCTAAATAATCCTGGCATTTCTCATATATTGTTATACAGACATTACCTATAAACCTTTGTCCACTATTCCTTTTTTCTATTCTTTTTGGACATCTACAATATTTTTCATACTGTAAATTCTTCCGTGGGTCTTTTTTGAACCAATGTGTTGTCCCTGAGAGTGTGCCTTTCCACATCTGGAATATTCAATCTACCCCTTCCACAAGTTTTCTCTCTCCCAGTGATTTGGTCCACCCTTGCCTTCTTTTCTAACCAAATAAATAATGTTCTCAGATTTTGCCATTCTAGGAGTGTCTTTTATTTGAATTGTTTGAATTGTACAGAACAGTATTTTCCATTGCAGTGTGGAAGCGCCGGAACGTCACTATTAGTTGTCAGATCTTTTGGTACACTGTTGTTGTGGTGCTCCTCTCCAATCCTAGAGAGGGGGCACATTTTTATACATGGTCCCTGCAGAAAATTTAAAGAGAAACAGGATAGAATCCAGTCACTGTTACCTTCTCCTTCTTTTTAAATGTATATTCTCTTCTCTTTTTGCAGTGGGTGGAGGAGAAGATGCCTCAGAGGTCTGTTAGGCAGAAAGGCAGGATATTTAAACATCTTAAAATAACTAAAGTAAGAGAAATCAAAGCCTTTTCTTAGATTGTTTACCTCTCAGGGATGGAACAATTAACATTAAGACGGGGGACAAGGGGTAGGAGCACTGCTGTTAGCTACTCTTAAGCCACAGATAAAAAGGTAAAGGACCCCTGACAGTTAAGTCCAGTCGCGGACAACTCTGGGGTTGTGGCGCTCATCTCACTTTACTGCGTTTGTCTGCAGACAGTTTTTCCAGGTCTTGTGGATCAGCATGACCACGCCACTTCTGGCGAAACCAGAGCAGCGCACGGAAGTGCCGTTTACCTTCCCGCCATTTATCTACTTGCACTTTGACGTGCTTTCAAACTGCTAGGTTGGCAGGAGCTGGGACCGAGCAACGAGAGCTCACCCTGTTGCAGGGATTCGAACCACCGACCTTCCCATCAGCAAGCCCTAGGCTCAGTGGTTTAGAGCACAGCACCACCCGCGTCCCCGTGAAACCACAGATAGAGTGAAATATAAATGAAGTAATTACACGATAAACCATTTTTGTTTTGTTTTCGTATGTAGGTCCTTCCCAGCCCTCCAGTCATCTCTTCTCCTGGCTCATAGCCTATGATGAGCACCAAAACAAAGTCTTTTGAGTCTGAGTTCTTTAATTGGCTTCATATTTAATCGTGTGTGTGTGTGTGTGGGTGTGTTTCAGACATAATCTTGTCATTTTCATGTTCAGCATGTTCTTCAAATGGAACAGTCATTCTTTTTGTACTGTGATTTCCTGCTTGTTCTTGATTGATTATACACTTTTAGACATAAAATAGCAAATACTGTCTCAGTATATTTAAAATACAAATTAGATCTTTCCCGTTTTTTTTTTTAAGTTAAAGGGTGTTCACTCAACATAACTCACCTTGTAAAAGGGGTGAAAGATATAGTTTGCCAGATGTGCTTCAGGCATTTTCTTTCCTGGGAAACACTAATTTCCCCTTCCTTAGGCAGTCTTTTTTTCCCCCTTTTTTAAAAACCCACACAGTATATTACTTAGCTCTTTTAAAAGAGATGCCTGGATCCCACTGCTATTAACTTTTTACTTCCAGCTGCATAGCCTCTGCCTGACGGGCACTTCTGTGAGATCTTTGGTTCCAACACAGAAAGCATAAACATTTGGGAAGTACCTAGTATAAAACTTTTCAGGCTGACTTACATGCAGATCCTTGTAATCCGTCCCGTTGAATTTGAGTGAGCTTTCATTCCAGTAGAATTTAGGTTGCAATACCCTTCCCATTTATTTGTTTCTTTAAAACACTTCTATGCTGCTTTATATTCAGAAATTCCAAAGGGGTGTGATAAATCCTTTTCTAAATAAAAATAAATAAAGCTCGGTACCAGTGTTAGTGGTCAGTAAGTGCCAGTTGTGAAGAAAGCGATTTAAAGTATCGGAAGAACTCTTGGTGCGTGCCATATGTGATGGAGGACTGTTCCATGTGGAAGGTGCTGCTCTTTTCCAAGGTGGTTGTCAGATAGATCCTTGGTTGAAGATCCACCGAGAGAGCTTTGTCTAAGATTCTCAGTGAACTGGCAGGTCTGTATGACAGGAGGCACCCTCTCAGGTAACCAGGCCCCAAGTTGTTTAGGGATTTGTAAACTAGCAAAAATCAGCTTGGCTTGGTGTGAAATTGGCAGTCCATGCAGTTCCTTTGTTGTAAGAAAAACTGCTCCTTTTCCCTTATGGGGAATCCAAGAGCCCGTACAGAGTCCTTAAGTAGATTCCCTATTGTAAGGAGAAACTAACAGAGGCCAACCAGAGAATATTGAGAAGCAGGGCAGCCTGATCTTTATTAACTGTTGCAACAGGGTGCTCACTGCCACAGGCAGGAGGCAGGAGGGACCCTGAAAAATGGTGCGCAAACCTTTATATAGACCTTTGAAGTTGCCCACCCTGGTGGTAGCTAGAGACCACCCCCAAGACATCATACATACATCACAGAAAGAGGCGGTCTGCAGCAGAAACCCTGTCTGCCAGGATACCTGATAATGGTCACTGATTGCATTACCTGGACCTCCCGGCCATTCTTTTATGATGGTAAATAGTTTAATTCCTGTATCCAGGTCACAGGCTCACCCTGTTCACCCACACAAGTATGCCCTTAAGACAGGTAAGCAAAAGACAATGGAGAGACTTTCCCATTTCCTTCCTCCTTGCAGAGAAATATTTGAGGTCACTGGCAGAGTCAAAATGGCTTCAGGATTGTTCTCCTGCACTATTTTAGACACGTGGTATATATACTTACGTATGTGTTTGCCTTGTAAATTTATGTACACTTGTTTTATATTTGGGACCTTGGAATTCTTATAACACCTTTATTACGGGAGTTACCTTCTCACTGTAAGTCGATCCACTGAGCAACCAAGCTGCTGTATTCTACACCAGCTGCAGTTTTGAACCAGCCTTAATGGCAGCTCCACATACAGAGCATTTCAATAATCTGGGTGTGAAGTTACCAGTGCTTGGGGCACTGTGGCCAAGCTGTCGCTGTTCAGGGTGGCTGTAGTTGGTGTAGCAGCTGAAACCCTTTTAGAAGCGCTTAGGTCAGTTGACTGTGGATTAAAAAGAAATTGTGCTGTGTTTTCTCCAGAACACCAAGCCATTTTTGTTGTCGACGTTGAATCATTCCTGTCCTCCAGATGAGATGGCATTTTGCCCTTGCGCCAAGAGAGCCATGTTCTCAAATATCCTTTGACCTACTTGACAGAAACGTACAAAGATGCCCAAGAGAATGCACAAAGCAGTAGCAGTGTATACACAAAGCCCCACTCTTCAAAAGAGAAGGGATGTAAGAACTCGGGGAGACATCTTGGTGAGGTGGCATCTGTTTAAGTCACTGCACTTTTTTCACGGAGGTTAAAATAGTGCACGCAGTTCCTGGCAGCATTGTCATATACTATCAACTGCATTAGCATTACAGTATTGTTATAGCAGGGATGCAGAATCCAGATGTTTGTGGACTTCAGCTCCCATCAGCCCCAGCTGGCCAGCCAACATCTGGAAGGCCACAGGTTCTCCATTTCTGCCCTGTCTCTTTCCCATCTCACTCTGCTTTAGCTGTACCCTGTTTCTCCTAAAATAAGACATACCCTTAAAATAAGCCGTAGCAGGATTTCTAAGCATTTGAGCAATATAAGCCATACCCCGAAAATAAGACATAGTGATAGGCGCAGTTCTGGAGGGCGCCAAGGAAGAGGCTAGGCTGGACATGTAATTAAAAAATAAGACATCCCCTGAAAATAAGCCACCGTGCGTTTTTTGAGGAAAATTAAATATAAGACGATGTCTTATTTTCGGAGAAACACGGTATATCCCTTTGCACCTCATTTTCCCACAAGTGTGACAAGACCAAAGCAATTGCTTGTTTCTATTTCACATCAAAAAACCGCAACTTTAACAAGATACATCATTATACACAAATACTCTGAGGCAGTTGAGTTGCTTTTCAGTACAGTATGTGGCACTGAAGAAGATTGTCTGGTTGAAACATGTTTGGGGAACTGAAAGTTTTGCTTATCAGCAATAGGCTGTTGTTACTCTCTCTTCTAAGAGCATTCCTTGTAATTTATCACTTGGTACATAAGCTGTTTTATTATATTTTATCTTATTTCAGGGCAACTGAAAATGTGGTTTACCTGTGTAAGGCTGTTAATGTTCTACTCCCTTCTATCTTTTAATAACCATTGAATTTTATCATTATGTTTCTCAGCTGTTTCTTATTTTTTTAAAAAAAGTTACGGTATATAATTAATAAAATTTGCAGAATTTGATGGTCCTGACTTCTTGCATTGTGCTCTGGTTTTGGGTAGTCAGGAATTATTAATATTCGGTTGATTCTAGTTTCACTTTTGCATGGCTTTACTAGGGTCTGTTTCCATCTACGCAAGAGAGTTAAAATGTTGTAATCCTGAGGTTTACTGCTCCGTCCTTCTAAACTACAGCATTTGTTCAGATAGGTTAAAGCAAATCGGTCTCATCCTTGAATGTCTCCAACATTATCTTGCTAAATAAGTCCCATGGACTTTCCCACCCAAAATACTTTCTCCACCTAAAAGGACTCACTGATTCTGGATATTTCCAAGTGGTGCACCTGACCTTTAACCCCTGCTAGTTTCAGTCCCTTCGCCTCATAAGGAAATCTCAGAACAGTTAGTCAGTTGCTAGAGAAACAGGAGGTTTGCCTTGTTGTAGACTTCCCCTGTTTTCTTTAATCTCCTGCACACCTCTGAATTCTCCATATTAGTATTGATTTCTTTAAATATTCCTAGATCACACTTCCATAAAAACGCAGCAGTGCGGAATACAATGTACAGAATTACAAGAAGATCAGTAAAAACATCAATAAATATACTGGGCTGGAAAAATAATCCCTGTTCCAAATGCTGTTAATTAACTGGCTGTTAATTAATCAATGTTTATTGTCCACATATATTTTAGCCATTTAGATTTAGTGGCACAACTTTATGAATGTCTAGTTGGAAGTAAGGCACACTGTGTTACATGGGGGTTACTGCAAGGTAAATGTGTATGGGATTGCAATTTAAAACATGGGGAGAAATAAGTTTTGTAGCATTAAGCTTCTTGCGGTTGTTTGGATGCAGGTTATTTGTATTTTTTTAAAAAATGTATTGCTTATGTATCTATATGAAAGTACTATAATGCATTCCTGTTTTTATATACATTGTAAACCATTCTGTGTAACAAGTGACTTACAAGTCTAATAAAAATAAGATTCAGAATTGGACTAATAAACCTAAATATTTCTTGCAATATGTAAAATGGGTCAAAATACATGAAACCAAAAAAGAATGAAAATTCAAAACAACACTTTTTATGCTTCCCCCAATCGTCCCAAATTTATTTCTAGTTTAAAACAAAACTTACCCAACCGAAAGGTTTTGGTCCTTAGTTTAGATTTAGAACAGATGGAGGAATGTACTTAAATGAGAAAACAAAGTGCTCTGTATTCAAAATAAATTTGAAGAATGTTAAATCTAAGAATCATTTGGCCAACATTATGAGAGCAGGGATGGGAAACCTTTTTTTTAACCCAAGGGTCACATTCCCTCAAAGGAAATCTTCCAGGGGCCGCATGCCAGTGGTGGGCGTGGCCAGAGCAATGGGCATGACTTCTATCTTTGTACAGTGGTACCTGAGTTAAGAACTTAATTCGTTCCGGAGGTCCGTTCTTAACCTGAAACTGATCTTAACCTGAGGTACCACTTTAGCTAATGGGGCCGCTGCCATGCAATTTCTGTTTTCATCCTAAGGTAAAGTTCTTAACCTGAGATACTATTTCTGGGCTAGCGGAGTCTGTAACCTGAAGTGTTTGTAACCTGAAGCGTCTGTAACCCGAGGTACCACTGTATAAGATGCCACATTTCAGCCACACAAACTTCATAGGTTTAGATGCATGTGCTCGGAAACCTCTCCGTTCAGTCAGGCAAGAGGCATTATCACATTTCAATGACACATTCCAAGCTGGTTGGCAGGGTGTGAAATGGCTTTGGAAAATAGCCATGGCAGATAGATGATAGATAGATAGATAGATAGATAGATGATAGATAGATAGATAGATAGATAGATAGATAGATAGATAAGATAGATACAGCTCTGTTAAAAGGAATGTGGGTGGCACTGTAGTCTAAACCACTGAGCCTCTTGGGCTTGCCGATCAGAAGGTTGGCGGTTTGAATCCCTGTGACGGGTGAGCTCCCATTGCTCAGTCCCAGCTCCTGCCAACCTAGCAGTTCAAAAGCATGCCTGTGCAAGTAGATCAATAGGTGCCGCTGCGGTATCTGAAGAAGTGTGCATGCACACGAAAGCTCATACCAATAACAAACTTAGTTGGTCTCTAAGGTGCTACTGGAAGGATTTTTTTTTTATTTCGTTTCGACTACGGCAGACCAACACAGCTACTTTAGCTGTAACTAGGTTTCATTTTGTTAAGGTTAAGATCATTTTCAGTTGCTGTCGAGATTAAGATCATTTTCAGTTGCTGTCGAGATTAAGATCATTTTCAGTTGCTGTCGAAGCTGAGCATTATATTTTTGTATTTCTCCCCAGTCTGATAGTTTATGCATTAGACGTGATCCAAGGTTTGCAAATATACAGAGGCTTCCCCAAGATTATCCATTGCACATGAAACGCATTCCACTACTTTTCATAACACATAGGGCCGGCACTACCATGAAGCAGAACTAGGCAGCTGCCTCAGGAAGCAAATTCAGAGGGGTGGAAAGTGGCTAGAAAGGTGTGCCCTGTGGTCTTCCCTGCAGCCCCTAAGTCCCTTTGCTGCCCTGGCATGACCAGTGCGCCAGCAAGGCAGCCTGCCTTGGGTGGCATGCTTCTCCCATCCCACCGGGGTGTGGGCCCGGTTCTGTAGGCAGGGTGGGGGAGCATCAGTAGCACATCTTGCCTCAGGTGCCCAAAGGTCTCTGGCCAGCCCTGGCACATAATTTTACTTTTAAATAGGCCTCGTTTCTACATTACGTGATATATATCTGTATTTAGGCCATTTAGGCTGCAATACTATCCTCGCTTTTTGGGAGCAAGACTCAGGCTGATCTGAACCAAAATAGAATTATTCTACAGCACTTTGCCTTCATGTGTGCTACCTCTTAAACTGGTTTCAAGAGAGAGAAATGTGCATTGTTTTGTACAGGCATGTTTAATGATGGATTTTAAAGTCCTTCCGTAGTACCAGTATTTGCCTTTTTAAGTTGTTTTGGTTTCCAAACACCTCCATCTCCTCTGCTCAGGAAGCCTCCCATTTCAAGCTGGCATTCATGAATCAATCGGTATAAATACATGTTACCTCAACTCTGGAGTCACACGACTCATTAAAAACTGATGTCAGAGAAAATAAAAAGGAAGTGAGAAATTGGGTAAGAGGAATAAACAATGGTTTTAGAGCAAAGGACATTTGTGGCAACAGCAAAATAATTAGTTCCTGACATCTGTTTCCCTAACAGAAAAAGCAGTTGTATGTTAACCCCTTTCTAAATGCAAGCAGTTTGTTTGTAGAGAGTTCTGATATGGACGTACAAATAGAGTTCCTATAAACTAGACTCCTCATCACAACAAGTTAATACCGCCCCCGGCCCGATTCTTATCAGCTGAGCTCTGGTATTTTCTACCCTGGCTCTAAAATGTTCTGATGTACTAAACGTGCCGCATTTGTATTGACCTTATTCCGTTCTGATGAAACCAAACTGACCGTTTCCTCCCCCTGTTTCCTTCATGTTGAATTTTAGATTGTAAGCACCTTGGGGCAGAGCCTGCTTTGTGTGTGTTTCCCCCAGTAACTCTGTTAATTCTCGGGAGCTTGTTGTATTCACTCTGGCTCACACCATAATGCATAACAGTCTTCCTTCACAGTGCCTGAAATCCAAAAGACTGCCTGTAGTGCTCATGTGTGCAATGGAGCTTTTCAGGGGCCCCTTCCCATCACAGCCATTCACAAGGTTTCCCTGGGGTCATATTCAATCAGCTGCTGATTATAAGTTGTTTAAAACCTTTTTTTTAAAGTGTGTGTGTGTGTGTGTGTGTGTGTGTGTGTGTGTGTGTGTGTTTTAACCCACCTTAGGGACCTTAGGGTGAAGGGTAGGAAATAAACAAATCATTCCATAGAATAAGGTCAAAACCAAAGTGGAATAACCAGAATGGGCACCCTCAAAACAAAATACAGTTAACCCATTTTAGTTTTCAGCATCCATTTATTTGCCCTTCTGCTTGACCTGCTATATGAAGTTTCCACATTTTATCCTAATGTCCCAGGTTCAGTCCCTGGCTCTGGGTTGAGTAAACAAAAAACTCCTCCCTAAATCCCCAGATTCAGTGTAGCCATATTGAATTGATCTACCGGGAGCCATGTGGTCTCATTTGGGATCAGGCAGATGCCTGCGTTCATTTAATGTTTGATATTTTTACTAGGTTTTTATATATGCTGTAAGCCACCCAGAGTGGCTGGGGAAATGAGCGGGATATAAATAATGAAATTATCACCATCATCATCAGTGTGCTCTACTTGGGGCTACCTTTGAAGGTGACCCGGAAACTACAACTAATCCAGAATACGACAGCTATACTGGTGACTGGGAGTGGCTGCCAAGACCATATAACACCGGTCTTGAAAGACCTACATTGGCTCCCAGTACATTTCTGAGCACAATTCAAAGTGTTGGTGCTGACCTTTAAAGCCCTAAACAGCCTCGGCCCTGTATACCCAAAGGAGCATCTCCATCCCCATCGTTCAGTCTGGACTCTGCGGTCCAGCTCTGAGGGTCTTCAACTGGTTCCCTCACTGCAAGAAGCTAAGTTACAGGGAACCAGGCAGAGGGCCTTCTCGGTAGTGGCGCCCACCCTATGGAACACCCTCCCATCAGATGTCAATGAAATAAACAACTATCTGACTTTTAGACGTCATCTGAAGGCAGCCCTGTTAAGGGAAGTTTTTTATGTTTGATGTTTTATCATGTTTTTAATATTCTGTTGGGAGCCACTCAGAGTAGCTGGGGAAACCCAGCCAGATGGGTGGGGTATAAATTGTTGTTGTTGTTGTTATACTTAGCCACGATGTGCCAGCACAATAGGTAACTATTTCATTGATGAGTAAAGAAAATTACATTAGTGCATAAACTGCCAATTTAATTTTTTAATTTTTTTAAAAAAACAAACCTTTATTTAAATTCATAGAATAAAAACACACAAATACACAAAATACTCTCACACACAAAAACAATAGACAAAACCCAAACAAATCATAAAATACAAAATCATACAATACAAAACTACCAGTTTTATTTTTGTGAGGTCTGAATTATTGCTGGTCTCACATATATGCATGTGTGAACGTGGGTGTGTAGTATTTTGAACCCCCAAGAGTTCAAATCTAAACTCTCAGCTATTAATCCTGTTGTCTGTGCACAATTCTATTAGAATCACAATATGGTAACAATAAACAATATTATTTAGCAGGAACGGTTTGGGTGAACACCGCAGGGTAGCTGGAATGTACCAAACAGGCCGCAACAGGGAATGTCATGGTATTTGACCCAGTGTGAATGCAGCTGCTTCTGGGATGGGTATAGGACTCCTGGCAAAGGCTTCGTGCGCTCTCACTCTCTGTTTTGGTCTGTTTCAAATAAATTTTTTTATATTAGAAGAAAGAATGATAGAAAGGGCAATGGCTGTTGTCCTGAGATCTCTTTGTTTATTGGCATGGAAAGTTACAGAAACATTTCCCAAACGGTTCTGACCTCATTCCAGTTTTAATGTATGTACAGAAAGTCACGAGGATTGTAAATGTGAATTAGTACCATTTCTGTTGGATGCAGAGAACTGATAACTGCTATGGTCAATTGATATGTGAGAAGTTTATTAAGCCTTGTGAACTGCAGTTCTCACCGCAACTACTTCCAACCCAGAGGGTCGGCCATGAGTCTGTGTGACCTTCAGCAGACCCTCCAAGTGACCCTATTTTCCAGGAACGGTCCTGGATTTACAGAAGCTGTCCCAGTTTCTGATTTGATCCCAGAATATCCCTCTTTTCCTTAGAACGTCCCTACTTCCATCAGAGAAGTGTTGGAGGGTATGGTAGGACGTCCCTATTTCCGTTGGAGAAATGTTGGAGAGGACATCTCTATTTTCATCAGAGAAATGTTGGAGGGTATGCCTTAGCCTCCCCAAAGGGTGAGCCAACCCTAGGCTAGAGAAATCTATACAGGTTAGAATCAGCCACATTATCAGCATGCTGCTGAGCCCTGTGTACCTGGGGAATGCTATTCCATTTAGCTTTTAAAATGTCAGATTTTCAGAACTGGGAGGGGGGATTCCAGAAGCCGGACGGGGGGGAGGTTTTTTTTTTGTTCATGACATTGTACAGGTGGCCCATAAAAAGCGCATGAACAAAGCACGGCTATTCCAAAGTACATGTGCAGCACTGAATCAAGCCGAAGGTAAAAGTAAAGGTGTGGGAAACCACATAGGTGTAGGGTTCATATTTTTATATTTTCAAGTATAAAATATCTGAGCAAATAAGGAATGATATGTGATAAATCCCAGTGCATTTCGAGTATCACTCTTCTTCAGGGAATCAGCTGAGGAAGAAGGCTTGGCCTGGATCCAACCCATTATATTTAGCAGGGACTGTTTGGGTGAACATCGCAGGGTAGCTGGAAAGTACCAAAGAAGCCACAGCAGGAAATGTCATGGTATTCGACCCAGGGAAAAATGCAGCTAATTCTGAGATGGGTCTTTTGTTGGCCAAGCCATTGCTCCTTCTTTGACTGTTTGAAATATTGTTATTATTTTAATTCTAGAAGCCTAAAAGAGTGGTGGAAGGGGTAATTGGCATGGGTCCTTGGTGTATATTGGAACAGTAAGCAAAAAAAAAAAAGTTTCTCAGCCAGCCCAAAAGTAGACGGTCTCTATCTCATTTCAGTTTTTATGTTTATTTGGAAAATAAGCTTTAGTGAAATCCATGTGGGGAATATAAATATTAATTACTGGTGTGTGCATTGAATTCAGAAAACTCATGCCTTATAAGTTATGGCCAGTTAACATATCAAAAGATGAGGTCCATTAAAAAGAAAAAACGGATAGCCAGGTTTCATATCAGGGATGTTGATCTATTGAGAAAAGAAGACGCACTAAGTTTGATAAACGCCAAACTCCTTCAACCTGCAGCGCCCACTACCTCCCAATAATCTGCTCTGAAGGGTTGAATGACCCTCCAGAACAGTACAGAAAGTGATGGGGGGGTTGCATCAGCATCATTTTATTTTCCTTTACACACACACACACACACACACACACACAAAATCATGCTCAAAGCGGCTTGCAACAAAGAAACAAATAATTCATCTCAAGATCAAGCATCGCAAGAACCATTTCATAATGACTTGCTGAAACTCCAACATAACAGCAAATATAACATCCAAAAACAACATTTCTGTAATAATAATAATAATAATAATAATAATAATAATAATAATAATAATAATTTATTATTTATACCCCACCCATCTGTCTGGATTTCCCCAGCCACTCTGGGCGGCTTCCAACACGATATTAAAATACAATAATCTATAACAAGATTGCACTGACAACATTATACCTCCTGGCAATAGAAAAATAACAAGGGAGCTCGACACTTTGGTTTTGTCTTGGTCCTAGAAACACCCTTCCCATGATGTTGCTCACTGTCCTTCTCCAGCAGCAGCTTGCCCTGACGAGCACATAATACTAGATAACTCTTTACTGGCAAGTAGCAATAAAAAAAAGTTGATAATATATATGCATGTGTAACATGAATTCTTCTTCACTTGACTGTGGGTTACGTCCCAAGCTTTGAATTGTGTGAGATCTGAATTTTTGGCCCATCACATGGGGGAGAAGTATTTTGAACCAATGCAAGTTAAAAAAGTAAGAAGAAGAAGAGAATTGTAGTGTTGGAAGGGACCCTGAGGATCATCTACTCGAAGCCCCTGCAATGCAGGAATATGTAGCTGCCCCATACGGGGATTGAACCTGCAACCTTGGCATTATCAGCACCACGCTCTAACCAACTGAACTATCCAGGAACACTGCTGCATCACACCAAAGGCCCATCTAGTCCACCATGCTGTTGTTCTCATAGTGTCCAAGCAGGCGGTGGTGGAAGCAAGCCTGAAAGCAGCCCTTGAGCACAAACAACACCCTCCCCATTTTCTGTTCCCCAGCAACTAGTGTTCAGAGACTTACTGCCTCCAACACAGCAGCTAGTCACCTTTGCATCTCCATTAATTTCTCTAAATCCATGCACGCTTGTAAAACTCTTTCATAGATTAGGTTCATCGATTCCAAAGACCTGAAAGTGTGTTTAGGATTGCAGCCTTAGCTTGTATTTGGAATGTAATAGTGCTGTAGTTAAATCAACTGCAATTCACTGTTTGTATAACTTTATGTATCAATCTGTTTGAGAAATGACCCTTCTTTACTTTGATTTTTAAAATTTTACACGTAAATGAAAGGAACTTGACATTACCTTCAAATGTCAAAGCAGTATGTGTTAAAGCTTCTGATACAAAATGTGTGAAGATGAGTGTTTATATTTTGGGTCAAATCCTGATTCCTTGGTTCTTTTAATAGCCTATATTCCACAATTTACTGCTGCTTTAGATAAACAGCTGGAGAAACAGACCTTCGGAGCTTACTATTTATAGTTGTCTTAAATCTTACAAGAGAAAAACCGTAGTTCGTTAGTGTTAGGCAGCTGTTTAGGAATCTTTATTGGCTCTTCCTTATCATTCATTTAGAGTAGTATATCTAGCAATAAAAATGATCATAAATCTGCTTTGCATATTATGTGGACAAAATTGATTTTTTTGTCCCCTTAAGATGTTGGTCCTGTTTTATATGGAAGGGAGGACTGCTAATATTTAGGCTAGAAATCTGCCTCACGCTATAAATGTTCACATATCTGTTGGACACTCACAAGTTTTGAATGGACAGAATTTCAGCTGTGAGTCTCTAGAGAACCCCCCCCAAAAAAAAAAAACCTTATATGTTAAAATTCAAGACGCAAAGCTAACATGCACTCCTTGTTCTACACATGACGGGGGCTATTCTGTGGCAATTATTCCTGTTGTATCTGCAAGGTGCATGGAGATGTATTCCAGCCCAAGACAGGAAGAACATTCAACAAATGCCTCTTCTCACTCACTGGCAATAAACAACGCAATAATGATAATGAATTTGCTGCCTCCTTCTGCCCAACAATGTTCTAATGTCCTATGTGAAGAGACATATGCACAAACCAATAACAGCTCTCTTTATTTCTTCCCAAAGATTATATAGCCCCATCTATATGCAGTTATTACCGGTATTAATTATATTTATTGAGCCTGCCCTACACCCTGAGGTCCCAGGGCAGCTTACAACAAATCAAAATAAAAAGAATTCTATTTCTAAGGCTGCTCATATAAGGTCTCGAGTGTATTCCTCTTGCCAGTCCTAAAGCCTGCTACCTATCAGTTTCAGGCGATGACAAATTTTGTACTCTGAGCTGATTATTTTCCCTCCCCCACTTCCTACCATGCATCCCATCCATAGTTAGCTAGTATGAGGACCACCAAAAGGTGGGAGTATGAATAATTCAGAAGAATGCCTCTCATTTTCATTTGCTTGCCCTTTCACGGCTCCTGGCATTTGCAGGAAGCAGATTTATATTTCCGTTTGGCATGCTTATTAACATGTGCCTGGCAGGGGCTTTACCTAATAAACAAGGGAGCAGCCCTTGGGTGCATTCAGCGCATATCTCCTCTGAATGGTGGGGCATGTGGAGAAATGGATCAGCCCAGTCCAGTCAAATGAATGGGCAAGCCATTTGTGCTTGAAACAGTAAATTGGATTTGATAAAAAACAGTACATGGGGCAATCTTTTTGCGTGCATCAATTGACGCATGGCCACCGACCGACTTGTGGGTCCTTTTGGACCTGGAAGAGGGTGGAATGGAGGGGGCAAAACAGGGTGGAACAGGGACAGAGCACGCTTGTGTGCACTCTGTCGACATGTGCGGGGACCAGGAACGGAACCCCCAGTCAAAATGGTCTCGGCCTATACTAGGGTTGCCATATTTTGAAAAGCAAAAAAGAGAACACATTTGCCAACTTCTGCTTTTAGCTATGGATCTCTATTCCGACACTCATTCTACATACCCATGAAAAAGAGAACATGTCCTAGAAAAAAGAATACATATGGCAAACCTAACTAGCTCAAACAGTGTAGCATTCACTCAAATTCAAATGCTTGAAGGCTCCAATGCTACAGACACATATCTTAAAGTACGTCCTATCAAATACAGTGGGACTTGCTTCTTAATAAATATGTGTAGGGTGATTGCTTTTATAGCCAATTATTTTATTTTAGTTTCCCCTGCTGTGTTATCATTTGACTTCAGAAAAACACATATTTAAACCAGCAGTGTTTTGGTTCCTGAATGTGATAGATTGTAAAATTCAAAACAAAGATATTTGCACATGCTTCCTTGCTTTATGTTTTCAGGTGTTATCTTTCCAAAAAAGTTAGATTGCTGGGCTTGATATCTTCTTCTTTCATCTATTGATTGTAGGGAAGTGTGTGAGAAAGCTGCTACTGAGAGAGAGAGAAAGCTTGTGATCCCTAAAACCATCCATCTCGCCTTACCTCTGAAAGGGATTCAAAGACTACATATTAGGAGTGTCCACGTTTTACATTCAACAATAGCTGAACTTTACAAATCAACAAGTATGCCATAGCTGTCAAGTTGTCCCTTTTTTAAGGGAAATTCCCTTATGCTGAATAGGCTTCCTCGCGAGAAAAGGGAAAACTTGACAGCTATGAAGTATGCACTCTTTCACACAACACTTGAACATTTGTAGAAATGAGTGCAACATCCGAATAAACTGGTGGTTTTGTAGCAGTAGCGGTTGCAATTGCATTCCCTATAGCTTTGCTTTTAAACAATGTGCCCCCAACCGCCACGTAAACCTAAAAGAAAAGTGACAATTTGTTCATTCATACGGTAATGATTGCAATGTTATTTTTTTATATACTCAGTGTTACTGACGTCTGGTTAAAATGACTGACTATAGATCACTCACTCTCTTCCCTTTGGACTCTTCCACTCATCCTCTCAGTACGTTGTTTGTTTCCCCCATGCACCCCCTTTCCTTCCCTTCCTTCCCCTCTGTCTATTGTTTCCCACCTGCTGTGATTTACATCGGTTTGTGTCCCGTGGTATCCTACTGCTGATGCAAGCTTATTTCATTGAGTGGAGGCTTCCATCAGTGGGGGCAGGGAAGGCTGTGATTTTTGCCAATCTACCCTCCACCTGCCTCTAATGCTTTCCCAAAGGGCCATCGAACCCTCTGAAGCCCTTTGGTGGTGCAGAGAGAGAAGGAATTAAATGAAAATCGCCTCCATCCCCGTGTATGAGAAATGCATCCAGAAGACAAAAATGTATCAAGGAGTTAGTGATTTGACACAGTTACCCTTCCTGCCTCTGTTCCTTCCCCCTCCCTCGGTCTTGCTAAGTTTTTTGAGAACCGTCTTTAATCTCCTGAGAATGTTGGGAGGAGGTGAAGCGTCACACACAGCTGCCTTCATCAGTTGTGGAGGATAGTGCTGGGTACTTTCTTTGACGTTGGACATTGTTTTGAGAAAGTGGGGCATTGGGAGGGGGTGGCTAAAGCATGATCTACACATAGCCAGTCTTGGAAGCCACACTGGCTATTTATAAAATCGGACGGTTTGGGCAGAGTTTCTCTGAAGCTTGTGCACGGACTGATCGGCCGCAGGCTACCTGAGGGAGACACTTTGCCACTTCTTGAGGGCTTCCAAGTGGCAGATTGAAGTGCTTGCTTCAATCTTCAATCTTCTCACTCACTTGTGTATTTTATTTCACTTATGAACCACCTTGCCTTCAGCAAGACACCCGAATTGATGGAGACCCCTGCTGCTTCTCAGAGCTTCCTATCAACAGGGTGCTAGAGGCTTTTGTCAACATGTGATGAAAGATGCCTCTTGGAGCAAAGACCAGTATATGGCCTGCTCAGTTCTGTAAGTTGGTGTACCGCATTTCTGATGCTGTACAATAAACGGTTTACCTTTATAAAGTGTTCTGGGGGCATCTCTGCCTACCTAAAGCCTATGCCATTGCCTCCCAATGTTGTGGAATGCTGTCAGCCATCATGACTAATGCTCAGGGGTGATAGGAGTTAAAGTTCACAACATCTGCAGGGCGCCATGTTGGCTACACCTATTCTAGACCATCCATATGGCAAAAGTCATTTTCTCTTCAAATTCAATAAGAGAATTAACCAGTGCAGTGTTCTTTCAGATGTTTGCTATGTTTGTGATGAATGATGCTTGTTTTTCTGGGCTCTTTAATTAGAGTGTTTCTACATTTGCCAAAGAAAATGTTGGAAGGCAGACAAAAACTGAAAATTATTGATGTAATAGCTTATTTGTAAAGGAAACTGAACTTCTTTGGTATTTTATTGAAACAGGAAGTTCAGCAATCCGTCCGCAGGACTAACAAAAAATTCTCAGGTGCTAGTTGAGTCATCTGTTGTTGAGCGTAATCACATTCTCCCCTGATTTGCTTTTAAAGTTTAGTGCAGGTTTTTAAGGAAGGAAATTAAGCGTGGATTTGTAAATCTGTCTTCTAAGAGCTGCCAGCTGAAATAATTGAGAACTGTAAGCACCATGTTGTATGGATTTCTGCTAGATCTTTCTGCTTTAATACATGCCAGGATTCTACAGGTTTTCAAGTTTTTGGGGGGCGGGGGGTGGAATTGCAAAGAATGCAAGGATTAGCTTTAAACTAGACGTCGAACATGAAGTTTGAAGCTGGTTCTTAATTCTTTGCCAAAACTCCTGTTTATTCATGTTGACCTCCATGCCATTGTTTCCCAACAGCCTCCAATATTGAAAGACCTGTTCTCCTTCGTTGCATGTCACTGTAGATGTAGTTTTAGCAAGAACATCTTTATTCAGAGAAGTAGCTGAATGACTTCAGCCTTTAGCTTTGAATCTGAGAACTTAAGAAAGGTGAACCTATGGTGGCTAAGACCATCCTAAAGCATGAAAAAGTGGGGTATGGAGGTTTTTAAAAAGTTATTTGTGGATTCCCAAGAGGATGGTGTTCCCTTCCCATCACTTATTCTAACATTTGCAGCACAAATGATGCCTGAAATAAAAAGAAAATGTTTGGCACACTACGAGGTACTGTACGCGTCTTAATGGCATCTCAGCTAAAATTAAAGAATAAAGAATGTACCCGGACTGTGCTTTTAATAATTGTAGTTTGTTTTAGATAGAACAGAAGGTCTAGCATAATGCGTATTTTTGGTTAATAAAACAAAGCACAGCTCTTAATGTAGTATTCCATTTATGATGAACTTTGGGAAAGAAATCTTTGGGGAGCATGTTTGCCAGGCTTTCGCTTTCAACAATCTCTCTGATAACTGTTATTATTGGAATAAAAGCTCTTTCAGTTTCAGTGCACCACAGTAATAAAAAAACATATAAATGTTGCATGGTAAGGCAAAGGCAACACTGAAAAGACAAAAAAAATTGTTTCCTTCATTAGAGAGAAGCTCCCTCGCAATCGCCATACGAATTCTGAATTCATATATAGCTTTTAGAAAATCACTTTCATCTAGAATATAGGCACACGTACTTCCTTCTGGTAGAAATTTTATTTGCTATGCAGGAAAAAGTGATTCAGACATTTTCTATATAAAATTGAAAATTTGCCAGACAATAGATTCATCTGCCAAACACTTTCGCAGAGCGTTCCCACTGGAAGGTTGTATTTCAGACAATTATTGAAATTAACTTTTCTTATCAGTGTGTGAGAGTATTAAGGCTTATCTTGCAACATAGAGTGGAAAGGCACATTTTAGTTAAATTGTCCATGCTCTAGTTTGTTCTCCCTCCCCTTTCTTCTAGGGCATGGAACATACTTGAATGATGCAAACAAAGAGAGGCAATAACTAAGGGGGAAATACACTTAATATAGCACATTAGTTTTCAACTGGGAATGGACGAATGGTGGAACAGCACTCTTGTCTTCCCTTAATTTCTTATTTGTGAATTTAGCCTGTATACACCATGACTCAAGACTTTATTAAGTATTATAATGGATGCTGAAGTAATCTCACAGCTTTACATTCTAGAACTATAATATGTGAGTTGCTTAATATGATCTGGATGTGCAAGAGAGTGGGGGGCCTTTATGAAAGAACTTGTAAAAGCATAAAAGTGTATTCAGAAATAATTTATAATGAATTGGGGGGGGAGGAATGTATAAAAGCACATTTCCAAAAACAAAAACAAAAAAACACAGTCCTTTTAGTTGGGGATAACTCAGATGGAAATTCCCAGGTGTCAAAAAAGGTTATTTATGTATGCCACTATGGCAGCCTGTGTTTTGTTAGCCCCAAAATGGAAAATGAGCGAGGTCCCGACCAAAGAAGAATGGCAACTTAAACTGATGGAATATGTGCAGCTTGTGGATCTAACCTATAGAATAAGAGAACAAGAAGAACATTCATTTAAAGAAGATTGGAAAAAAATTATTGAATATATGGGGGAAATTGTGTACACTCGAAAATATGGGCACCATTAAGATAAATTCGACAATGTAAGTTTTGATGGAATACTGAATGGTTTAGTTTGTATAAAATACGCAGGGATTTATGCTATGCAACATGAACCATG
>NC_083278.1:18043588-18047631 GCF_963506605.1 Zootoca vivipara | reverse complement strand
TATAGAAAGCATAATGCCCAGGAGAAAAGTTCTAGTTTACCCTCCTTGCTGACAGGCTAGTTTTCTATGTGCAGGAATACTATTATTATTTTAAATCAAGCTTTCACCTGCAGTCTGCAGGGGTATAGTCATATAAACAGATTTATTTCCTAATAGAATCATAGACTTACAGAGTTGGAAGGGACCATGAGGGTCATCTAGTCCAACCCCCTGCAATGCAGGAATCTTTTGCCCAATGTGGGGCTCAGACCCACAACCCTCAGATTAAGAGTCTCATGCTCTATCAGGAACCAGGTATATGTTGTGAACTAAAGGAACTGCAGTTTAATAAAAGCAATTTAATGAAAGCAATTATTCTGCATTAGTACAAATGATGGACCATGTAGTAAGGTAGGGTGGGTGTGGGTGCGAATGAAAATCTCTTCTTATATATTCATATAACAAAATGATCTATTCAATATTATAAATACATACCAACATAAGATTATAACCAGGAACAACCTTATAACAACCTTAGAAATACTTGTATTCCTGGTTATACTGTAATCTTATGTTGGTATGTATTTATAATATTGAATAGATCATTTTGTTATATGAATGTATAAGCAGAGATTTTCATTCGCATCTTTTTACATCACTTAGGCCTCAAGCGGCTGAAGAAGCCAAAAGGTGAAACAGGTTGTTTTTATTCCGGTAAACCTTGTTCTGCTTGCATCTACTTATGGACTTCGCACTTCATAGGATCCACATACATTGGGTCCTTTTTGAACATTTGTTGTAATACTTTATTTGGACTTACATGACAGAGCGGTTGAGTGCCACTGCTATTTACTACATTGTTTACCCCTATGTGGAGATAAATTAGACATGGTATGTAATTTTCTCAGCAGGTTGCGGTTTCTGTGGTTTATGCTTGAATTGTACGTGACCTAGGTTCTTTTGGTGTTGGATTGATTTATTAAATAATACACCCACACGCTCCTCTGTATCATTAAAAATATCACAGCGCTTTACAGCAATATAAAAACACAAAGCCAAACAATACCGTCATAAAAAAATTAAAAACAAGTTGAAAGCAAGAAGAAATGTTAAAAAACAGACACCCACAGACCACTGTGGGGGGTGTACACTTAATTGCTTGCATAGGCCTGGCAAGCATTGGCAGAGTTGGTGCCTGCCAGCAGTTAACACATGATAACTGAGTGTCTATATTTATAGCACAATTCTTTATATGTCTTCTCAGAAGGAAGCCCGGATGAGTTCAATGACATCTACCTCCAGATAAATGTGTGTAGCAGAGGTGCAGAATCTTCAGCTCACAGCCCAGATTTGGTCCAGCAATGAATCCAAATTTGGCCAGTGACACCGTTTCCCACAAATAATGCCCAGCTTCCGTCATACGTGGCAAGGCATATGTGGCAGGTAAAGGTAAAGGGACCCCTGACTATTTGGTCCAGTCGTGACCGACTCTGGGGTTGCGGTGCTCATATCGCATTATCGGCCGAGGAAGCCGGCATACAGCTTCCAGGTCATGTGGCCAGCATGACAAAGCCACTTTCTGGCGAACCAGAGCAGCACACGGAAACGCCGTTTACCTTCCCGCTGTAGCGGTTCCTATTTATCTACTTGCACTTTGACGTGCTTTCGAACTGCTAGGTTGGCATGAGCAGGGACCGAGCAACGAGAGCTCACCCCGTCGCTGGGATTTGAACCGCCGACCTTCTGATCGCCAAGCCCTAGGCTCTGTGGTTTAACCCACAGTGCCACCCGTGTCCCATGTGGCAGGTAGAGATGTGCTATAAAGAAAGGTAGCCTCAGTCTCTCCAGGTAAGCACCATATTTTAAAGATGAAATATATAAATGAAATATACAAACCCAACAGGTTTGTTCCTGGTTACTGCTCACCAAATTGTTTATCGGAATCAGCTACATAATACATTAAGAGCTGCAGATAGCTCTAGTGTTTGGTGGAATTCCTAGTTAAAACAGGTATTGGGCTTGAGACAGCGTGGGGAGATGACCTATCCTTCCCTAAATAAAATAAAATATACATTCATGTATAAGTCACCTGAAATTCAGTGGCTGAGTACATGCTTTGCATGCAAAAGGTTCCAGTTCAGTTCTTGTTAAGAGATTTTCAGAAAGTGGGTTATGGAAATATGTTGGAGAGGTTGAAAAAAGTAGACAATTCTGGGCCTAATGCACCAATGGCCTAGTTTAATCAAAACACCTTCACATTATTCATGTATTTGTTTGTTAGTTGGATAGTTCATTATCTGGGGGAAGGGGATGTGATAAGAGAACTCAAAGTACATTCATTTATACTTATGGAGAAACTCCCTTGCATTAGTCAAGTGAAAATATGCAGAATGACTCAGGGTGGGGGGGGGGTATTCTTTGGGCACAGCACCAGAGTCAATAAACCCTTTATTACACAGTGAGGGCCTCTGTTCTGGTGTACGTTGCTTTGAGCATGTCCAAAATGGAATACAAGATGTTTAGGGCATCTACACAGGCAAAGGCAGAATAATCACCGTACTCTTTTCAACACCTGCTTAAAACATTTTTGTTTCGGACAGCCTACACAGATATGTAAATGTTGATGTATGTTTAAATCTGTCTTTCATTAATTGCTGGCTTTTTCTTCTGAATGTTTTAAGAATTGTCTTTACTTTTTTACTGATAATTTTGTTTTATTCTCTTTGTGAAGTTTTTTTTTTTGCATCCAAGAGTGAACTTTTATATATTATATTTTTATTAAATTTTCAACAACGAAAAAACAATAACAAATACAATAACAACCATAAACAAAGAAAATTGTACACAAAAACAATGTCAAATCCATAAAATGGGATTCTCCGAACCCCACAACTTCCCTCCCCTGCCCCCCTGGTTCCCTAAGTTTTCTTTTCAGCTGCATATCATTTCTACTGCAAATTATTATTATTATTTTATACCTCAGATTTCCTGTACTATTTCTAAAAAGTGTTTTTTAAATCTTGCCAATATATTAACCTGTTTACAATACTTTTGCAAATACATAATAGACATTTCCCATTCTTTTTTAAAAAAATTCTTGTCATCTTGATTTCTGAGCTTTCCAGTTAGTTTCGCCATTTCAGCATAGTCCATTAACTTGGTTTGCCAATCTTCTTTGGTCGGGACTGCTTCTTCTTTCCACCTTTGGGCTAGCAGTATCCGGGCGGCCGTCGTAGCATACATAAACAATTTTTTCTCTGGTCTTTTGGAATCTCCGCTCCTACAATACCTAATAAAAAGGCTTCTGGTTGAATTGAGATTGAGGTTGAATCCTGACAAGACAGAAGTACTGTTTGTGGGGGACAGGAGGTGAGCAGGTGTGGAGGACTCCCTGGTCCTGAATGGGGTAACTGTGCCCCTGAAGGACCAGGTGCGCAGCCTGGGAGTCCTTTTGGACTCACAGCTGTCCATGGAGGCACAGGTTAATTCTGTATCCAGGGCGGCTGTTTATCAGCTCCATCTGGTACGCAGGCTGAGACCCTACCTGCCTGCGGACTGTCTCACCAGAGTGGTGCATGCTCTAGTTATCTCTCGCTTGGACTACTGCAATGTGCTCTATGTGGGGCTTCCTTTGAAGGTAACCCAGAAAATACAACTAATCCAGAATGCGGCAGCTAGACTGGTGACTGGGAGCAGCCCCCAAGACCACATAACACTGGTCTTGAAAGACCTACATTGGCTCCCAGTACGTTTCTGAGCACAATTCAAAGTGTTGGTGCTGACCTTTAAAGCCCTAAACGGCCTTGGTCCAGTATATCTGAAGGAGTGTCTCCACCTCCATCATTCTGCCCAGACACTGAGGTCCAGTGCCGAGGGCCTTCTGGCGGTTCTCTCTCTGTGAGAAGCCAAGTTACAGGGAACCAGGCAGAGGGCCTTCTTGGTAGTGGCACCCGCCCTGTGGAACGCCCTCCCACCAGATGTCAAAGAGAAAAACAACTACCAGACTTTTAGAGAACATCTGAAGGCAGCCCTGTTTAGGGAAGCTTTTAATGTTTAATAAATTA